>NC_056737.1:1586196881-1586429381 GCF_019279795.1 Protopterus annectens
AATCCACTAACTACCTTGATTATAGCAAACTCAGATGCTCATAAGCCTAGTACTTATTATACAGCAGGAACTTCTCATTGTAACATTTGTTAATGTCTGTTATGTACTTCACAGATAAAGATTCTAGTTGTCTACTAATGTTCTATGTTCTTCATCTGTAAAAATGTTTGTAATTAATTGCTATGTTAATCAAATTGTTAATCGCTATGTAATCCAATGTAACTACTGTCGGTTTATTTTACTGTGGAGCTTTTCTCCCCTGGCCTCCGCTGAAAATGAACCTATGTCCAGTCGGACACTCCCGGTCAACAAATTTAAATAAATAAATAAATAAATTACAAAGTAAGTCATAGGAATTTGCTGTACTACAGATGACTCTTTAAACATGAGATCATGATTGGAGCTATAAATACTTTTGTCGAATGAACATTTGCATGATGTTGTGTAAAGTAAAACAAACGTGAGCCCTTTCCTGTTGCTGTACAAATAATTCTCTAGGTAGTGACATGGAAGGAAGGGCTCATATTTGTTTTACTGGTACAATGCTTTCTGATAATCTTGCATTTTTTTGCAAGATACTGCAGACAACAAATATTTCTTTTAACCAGGTCCACAGGTAATGTAGCCAGAATTACTGTTCTGGTACAGTGTGTTCTTATTACTTACAGAGATTACTTCTTGCAAGTCTTAACCATAAAATCTTCAAGTTGTGACTTTTCATGAGGATTTTTCCCAAGCAGACTATAAATTCAAAGCACAGCAACAAGCAGTTTTCTTTCATGACAAAGAAATTGCTGCACTCATTTGCTCTGCCCACCAATGACAGAATTTTGAAAAAATAATGTAAAATTTCCCAGCCATTTGAATACGGCAACATCTGAGCTGCTTCAAGTTTAGTTGCCCTACAAATGATTTGCTGTAGATAGTTGTAGTACATAGCCATAGACCACATCATTTATGCAACCACTTAAGATTTGAAGTTCTTCGGTAAAAGAATGTGCATATTTAACCCCCCCACCCCAATCTCTTCGCTGAGCAGTCTTTGAAATCGTCCTCATGTCATTCTGCATGGCTGGAAAAACATTGTCTCTCTTTAGCTCTAATCATTTTCATTGTCTTTCTCTTTTCCACGTTGTTGCACTGAAAATCTTGTGTCGCCTGCATTCCACTCTGAAAGGCTGCCCAATGAAATCTGTGATGTGATAATAGGACTGTGAGTTACAATAGTGAACATAATGGTCTATTTTCAGTTGTGCTGTTAATTGCATCATCTTAAGTGTTAATTATGCTTAGATGTGGTAACTTGTCTCCTCCACCTACAGGTCTCTACTTATGACATTTAAACTGTAGTGTCTGCATCTAAAGGTGCTAAACGTCTTGCTTTTCCCAGTCACTGCAGTCACAGTATGTATTGCTGTGTCTCCCTGTGTTTGTATATACATAAATAATATATACAGTGTGTGAATGACTATGTATAATACTGTGGGTGACATATAATAAATACATTGCAGCACAACATTCATACTGTATCTCTCTCTCTCTCTCTATATATATATATATATATATATATATATATATAAAAACGTATTGTGTGTGTAAGTTGAGGGGTATACAGGTGTATGCATATCTCAGCACTGGACCTCTGTGTGCGTGTAAGAAGTGCTTACAACAGTTTTTCTTTTCAGTGGAGAAATAATACTATGTATGTTTGTTTATATGTGGATAAATACACCGACATTTCACTTTGTAGAACTGTGAAGCAGCATTTCACAATCCAAGCCAACAAATTGGTCAGGAATGGCTTCTGACAGAATTAAGGTTGTCAGCAAGCGAAAAATGTAACTGTTTTATGCCAACTCATGAATATATGCTATATTAATATTTCTGTCAACTTGACCAAGTCAGAGTTAATTGCACTTCATTTTATCAACTAAAATTTTGCATAATGCTGGAAAATTCTCAAAGATCTGGTGTCAAATCGTCAGTGTTTTACAGATATATGTACTTACATTTGTGCTGCTTTAGCAATGAAATATAATAGTATATTTATTCATATATGTCAGGCAGTGTCAACATAGCATGGATGAAATGACTCAAATACATTAGCCAGTAAGCAGAAAAATGTGTTTTATCTTTATGCTAATTATGTTAATTTCTGAAGATGTACCATATTATATATATCACATGGCATCATATGAAAGCTCACATAATGCTACAGAAGTTGTCATCAAAACTTGCTGTCTGCCTATTACAAGTATGCAGACGTCTAAGCTTGTTTAGTAATAAAATAAGCATATATGCATAAATATCATTCTTTATATATTTTAGGCATTGTCCACCTGGATACATTTTGGAACTACTTACATAAAACTAAAAAAGTTTTCACTGATACATGTTTTATGAATTATCAGTTTATAGATTGGTACTAGGCTAATTGCCCTTGTGGACTATTTTAAGCCTAGCCAATTACCCCAGGAGAGAATCAAACCCTGTACATTGGGGTCTGTAAGGCAAACACCTTAACCATTATGCCAGCCTTCCACCTCTATTATTTATTTATATTGGTTTAGTAAGAAATATATAAATATGTGTATATGCATAAATATATTATTTTAAATACCAGTTTAGTAAGCACTGGCTTTCAGTATATAGTATAAGGTATTTCTAATGCTTTAATTTTGCCTGATAGTTTTGGGTCAAACCATTCATAAAGTATCTGAAGGCTACTTCATTGAACGTGCAGTGATTCCTGTTTAAACCTGAAGTGAGGAGATGACATCAATAACTGGTCCTTTTCAGCAATTAGGAACTAAATGAATCCGGAGAGGTTGCCATTGGGGGGGGGGGGGGTGCAAGTTTATCTCCATTTTCACTGCAGTGGCAAAAAAAGTAGATACAATATGCATTAAGGAGCCTAAATCATAACATTAGTAAGGTAAGTTTCAACTAGATTCTATTGGCAAATGCAGTTCCACAGCACAAATGACTTTAACATATTTTCTTTAGACAAACAGGTAAATGATTTACAGCAAGATTAATGTATTTATTTTCATAAAACAAACACCCAGGTTCTCTGTAAATGTCCATCAGTAGTACATGTAGTAATTGTTTAAATACTTCCTGCGCAATATCCTGAAATGTAGTAAGAGAGAGGCAGATTTATGTTTATTACTCAGCAAACGTAACCATACAAGGCACGGCAAACATAGTATTCAAAACAGCTTTGCCAACATGGCATTCAAACAACTTTGCAAGTTGTTGAGTTCTGGCATGTTAAGAAAAAACAAAAATGACCAAATATGCACATGAAAAGTACACATCAAACTTATCAGCTTCAGCAGCAGTTTTAAGAAATCAGAGAACCGAGTTGCAGACAACCGATGAGAACAACCAGCTTACTGTTTGCAGTTTTGGTTTTATTCAGTAAATGACATAAAAGTTTGGGTAGATTTTTCTGTGTTTTAACTACAATGAAGAGATAAGAAGAGCACTGCAAATGCTGCAGAATGTGTTGCCATTGTACAGGAATTCTACACAAGGTACTGCAGTGGAAGTCCTAAACAATGTGATGCTGGACTGTAACTAGTTTAGAAGATGATATTCACTAAGAATAACAGTGTACAGCAATATGATAAAAAGCTGCAATAAATGCACATCCCTAGAAGCAGAGTTATCATTTATATGTTTTGGTAGTATAGTACTGTTGGTTGAAGCACCTTGATGCTATATGCTCTTCATATGCAGTAGCGAGTTATTTATTTTATTTATTTAGATAGTCCGTTAACCAGGTGAATGGCCTGGTACCGGATTCATTTCAGCCACAACCCGGGCCACGTGGCAAATATGATGATAACAATAACAGTTGTAAAGTATTAAGAAATAAAGTATTACAGTATACATTTTATCAAATAACTGTGTTAAAATGCAAGTTACAAACAACCCACTTCACACACAAACACACACAGACACACAGAAGTGCATTTAAATGCAATATGAGACAGTTGCACACTATAAAGAAGATGATATATAAATTAGTCTTAATGACTATGCCAAGGAAGCCAAGTTAATTGTCTTCTGCAAAACAGCATTTGTATTCTTTTGTAAGGTGAACCTTCATTTTTTTCTTAATTGTGAAAGACTATCCAGTGATCTAATTTTGTGAGTCAATTTGTTCTCCACTTTCATACAGTGTAGCTCTGAACAAACCACTTAAAATTATCAAAGTTTTTTTTTCTCCCTTGAAAACAGGTACATGTATATATCCAGTTTATAGTTAAACCAAATAAAAATATAAAGTTAGTGTTTGGTACCTAATGGCACTACAGGTTTTTAGGAAAAGTAAATGATAATTTTATGCAGTTATACATTTTAAGGCTGGCCATAGAAATCATATAATAAATTATCTGTCTATCTATCTATCTATCTATCTATCTATCTATCTATCTATCTGTCTATTTATCTAATGTCACCTTTACTGTAAAAAAAATCATTTTGTACAATTACTCTCTGTGATTTTTCCCTTAATCATAAATTGAGTTGTAATAACATATGATGTATTTACATCCATTGCTAATGACAGAAGTAATGTAGCAACGTTAAAAAGTAATAGAGAAGTTATGCAAAATCTGGAGTCCCAACTATACTTGTGACTCCAGGATTATTTTTTATTGGCTTGGTAATGAAGGAAAGCATACTGCTTTAGAGAAATCACTCATTTATGTGTTATTGATGGTTAAAAATCAATTAAAAATGTTGAAAATCGAAAGAGCCAGCCCCATTATCTTCAGTCATCTTTCTAATTAATGATTTATGCCCTCTGGAAAGGGTATCTACCTCTGGATGGTCATCTTACAAAAAGTGAGCTAGACGGATTCCCCTGGTTAAGATTTATTTGATTGACAAGATCTAGATGTGTCATGCTTCTGCCTATCTTATTTATGGATCAGTTTGGTTATTTTGATCCGACAGAATCTGTCATTGTTTTTTTCTACTTCTTTTATGTTTTCTTTTCCTTTAGAGACATTCTTAAAATGTTGTTAATATTCATCACTTTGCCTCAGAGATCATCCATGTGCAACTAACAATGGGCAAAACTGCAATTCAAATTGTAGCTTGCTACAGATCACCCACCATGACCCAGGACCCCCATTCTGCATTTCTGCAGACACTGGAAAATATGAAGGTCTTACCAAATGCCCTAATATTGGGTGATTTCAATTACCCAAACATTAACTGGGAGAACTACTCAAGTACTAACTCCCTTGCCCAATGCTTCCTAGACTTTATAAACTCCAACGTCCTGGATCAACTGGTCAACACCCCGACCAGAGGTGACAACATATTGGACCTGGTTATCACCAACATGGGCAACCGGTGTTCCACACCGGAGGTCAACCCCTTTCTGGTTAGATCAGACCATAGACTAATCACTCTGGATGTCCACATTCTGTCCCCACCCCCAGTCAAGGAAACCACTGTGAAAAACTTTTCAAAAGCAAACTTCACGTTACTTAAGACTGAGGTGGAAAGATTCACAGATCCCATGCTAAAGGACATTGTCCAAGCTGCTGAATCTCTTACAAAGGCACTCTATGAGCACCTGCAAGAATGCATGGATCGCGCTATCCCAAGCAAAACCAAGACTCACTCCTCCAAGAAAAGGAACCCAGTCTTGTGGACCCCTACCATAAACAAGCTATACAATATTAGGAGGAAACTAGTACAGAAAAGAGTAAAATCCCAAGAAGCAAAAACATCCGTGATCAGTATCAACAAGAAACTACGATCTCTCATAAAAATCATCCAGGGCTAGCTTCAAAAAAAAATTGCCAAGGACTCCAAAGATAACCGCAAAGCGTTCTTTAGCTATGTCAAGAACCTAAGTGGAAACTCTCAGATCTGCTCTAAGTTAGTGCAGAATGGCACAAAATACATTGAACTGACTGATATTGCCAACATTTTGGCAGACAGGTTTAGTGCAAACTTCACCCCCCTCTCACCCCCTAAAGGGCCCATGACCATATCAGAAGAATGTAGAGCCCTGGCAATCACTGACACACAGGTTAAAACAGCCCTATCCAAAGCCAAAAACACAGTTTCAATGGGACCGGACTGTGTCCCAGGCTGCGTCTTACATGAGCTCCAAAATGAACTAACCCCTCAACTAAACACACTGTTCAAACTCAGCCTCTCTATAGGCTACGTACCCATAGAGTGGTGCACAGCAACAGTTATCCCACTCCACAAAGGTGGAGCCACAATGGACCCTAGGAACTATCACCCTATAAGCCTGACTAGCCTGGTTTGCAAGGCTATGGAGCGCATCATCATGGATCTCATTAACGGTGACATTGGGAACCTCCAAACATTGGACCCTACCCAGTTTGGCTTTGTTAAGGGCAGATCATGCCTCCTAAACCTGGTGGACTTCTTTGAGACAGTTACCAAGGCTTTAGATGAGGGAAAGGAGGTCCACACAGCCTACCTAGACCTCGCAAAGGCTTTCAACACCATTCCCCATTCTGGTATTACAGACAGGCTCACACACTCAATAATCCGATTATAGACAAGCTCACCAGCCTGAACATAAACCCCAACGTCATGAGATGGGTTGCCAATTGGCTCACGGATAGAACCCACACGGTGAGAGTTGCAGGCTCTACTTCCAACTCTAAACCGGTTACAAGTGGCATCCACCAGGGCTCAGTCCTGGGACCCCACATGTTCAGTATATACTTTTCAGAGGTACAGGCAAGCACAGGAGGACTATGGCTGACCAGGTTCACAGACGACTGCAAACTGGAGGCCATAATTGACTCTCCGGCTGATACAGACATCCTCCAGAAGGGTCTCACTGAGATGGATACCTGGTGTCAAAATCATGGCCTCAAGCTAAATGCCAAAAAGTGCATAGTCATCCCCTTTGGAAAAAACAAAGTACCCATGAACTACCACATATGTGGTAGTCCCCTAAATACAGAAAATGGAATAAGGGATCTGGGGACCCAAGTAGATAGTAATCTCCCCTTTGATAATCATATTACCATGGTGGTTAGAAAATCCTTCTATGTGGCCCACCTAATCACAAAAGGGTTCACATCTAGAACAAAAGAGGTTATTGTGCCCCTCTACTCATCACTCATCAGACCCATCATAGAGTACAACGCCCCATTTGGGATGTACCTTACAAGACACCTGCAACAACTGGAAAGACCACAGAAGTACCTCACCAAGAGGATTACTGGCCTCCAACAGATGCCCTATGCAGCCTGACTGAAGATACTCCAGCTGTACTCGGTTGCATACCGCTTACTCAGAGGTGATCCCTGCCTGACATACAAGGCCATGTCCAACCCAGAATTGATTGACGTGCTCCACCTAAAAAAAAAAAACAAATCCCTGAGAGCTACATGCTCTAGGGATCTAAACCTCACCACAATGATAAATAGGATGTGCTGGAGGGATAGATTCCTGCCCCAGAGACTCCCCATGCTTTGGAACAGGATTTCAATCTACATTAGGCAGCACCCCTTACAAACACTCTTCAAGAGAAACCTTGACGAGAGGATGGGAAACAGAAAATTTAACTTGGGGATCACTGCAGTGGCTCTGCTGGACAGAGGCACAGGGAACTAATGGCTCTGCTGGACAGAGGCACAGGGAACTAATCTAAGGTGGCGGTGAAAGCCAACACATTCTGGCTGGGCTTATAGATGCCCTTGGGCAGATAGCCTAGTACTTACCTATGAACCTATGAACCTAATATGGCATGCGTGATGAATATTTTATTTTGAAGATTGATTAGCATTGCTGTTATTGTATATACTGCATTAATAAAATTTGAAGATATAAAAAGGTAACAGAGAAAGATTTGTTTTGTTTGCCAGACAGCTAGTAACACTTTTGTATTTTTATGCTGGCAGAAAGGCACATGTGGATGCCATCAGTACAGAAATTTAACATGTCTATAAAGCCTCTGGATGAAGGCAAAACTGTTGATTGATTGAGTGATAAATGCACTGCTTTTGCTTAGGACACGCATTTTTTTGATACAGAAACTGAAACTGCAGTTACGATATCTTAGTATAAGAGATATCATTTTAATAGGTTCATTCCAGAACACTTAAACAGTTTTGCAATGTGACATTTTCATATTCCGCTTGGAAAATTGTCTAGAACACCTTTAAATGTTCACTCCCAAGACCAACTGCATCTAGAAGGATAATCATTGAAATCTTTGTCAGTTTTTTTTTCAATAAAAGGCAAAATTTAGTAAGAAAAGAGGCCCTTATCAAATGTGCAAACAGACCTCGTAAAGGATTTCTGCTTTCACTGTCTTTCTTTCTTACATGATGCTTAACAGAAGGTTTCCAAGTCAGAAACCTAGATAACAAGTTGAGTAACATGATGGTGAAAGTTAACTGATGGTTTCAGAAATTGCTTATAGTATGATGAATTTGTGTCCTGTGCAAAAATGTCTCATTGAATAATCAAAGGGTCAACAATGCACTGACTTACACCAAAGGCGTGAGGCATTCATGTTATGGCAGGAAAGGCAATATATCTTTATAGACAACAACATTCACCTAGAGAACATCATTTTATACAAGTGTTTTATTGATTGCATTTTTGCTTTACAGCTAGAAGTGAAGATTGTTTCATTTAATGGCTGAACTGTATGAAAGAGCAATATTAGTTTGAAATTCAAAAGTCATGGTAGAGAGGAAATTACTTTTGATGTAGCTTCTCACAGTAATTGACAGAATTCTGCTTTCAGTTTCTGCAAGAAAATGATTGGTAAGAACAGTATGCTTAGAAGTGATACATTCATCCTACTCACTTTAGAAGAAATATTCTTTAAAAGCATTCCTGCAGAGTATCAATGAATATAACAAGTATTCACATGCATTTAGAGGTATCACCAGGTAAATAAAATGATATACTATGCAGTGAGAGTTGAAGTGCAGTTATTTGTAAACAGTGCTACAGTCCTATAAAATATATCATTGTGCTTTAAAGAGCACCACTATAACATGCTTAATGGTGTTTTAATGGAGAATTCAGGTAATATCTGCTGTATATGAAAATTTGTGCATATAGACCCTCACCTGCACATGCACATCTATAGGGACTCTCAGGCACAATCACACACACACACACACACACACACACACACACACACACACACACACACACACACACACACACATAAACATCCACACAGCCAATAACATTTTGCAACTTTATGCTGTATACTTCAAAGTTTTGGTTACCACTGTTGTCCCAGTCCCCTTCAAGAAACACATCACACCGAATGACATTTGATGACATTTATTGAATTTCCATAAACATAATTTTAAACCAGTATTCATTCATTTAAACCATAACATTATACAGGTGAAATAACATCTATGTAACATTATCATAGGACAGGACAGCGTAAACCTGCTTATCCTGATCAGTAAGCAGCATCCATACCTCCACTCACTTACTGATGAAGCAGCGTACCCGCTCACTTCCATTACCATTTATTGCATTATACCTTCAACCAAATAATCAGCTTCCTCCTCTTGTTTATGTACTTATCAAGCCAGTGTAACCGCTCATTTTTCTTTCCCAACTTATTGAATTGACCATCCAGCACCAGAGGGGGAACAGGAGAGGGCAAGCCTGCCCCTCTTCTCCGCCCACAAGCCTGACCAAGCTGTTCCCCCTCTCTTCGACAAACTTCCAGCAATCTAACCACCATTAAGGCATCCGGCCAAACATCATTCGGTGTACCCCATCCCCACTAACCAAGCTGGAACAGAGTCATCATCTCTTAAAACCCTATCACATAACAAAATAATGAGTTACCTAAACTGCTGAAAACAAAAACACTAACCCTTCTATGCTGAGATAACCTAGCATACCCACTGCGCATTAGTTAAATAATCCTTACCTCATGATCAATGCATTATAAAAACCACGCAGAGTCAACTACATGCCATCATGCCACATTGCGACCCTATTTACCACCCAATCCAGTAATAACCAAATGAGCTCTCCTTAATGCCAGAGCAATAACAATTCTAATGACTCCCCGATCATTACCCTTCAACTGGACAACCAACACTAAACCCACCATCATCTGAAGCCACACAGAAGCAAGAACAAACCATTATGCCCCATCCCAGCCCCATTTCACTGCTTAAGATAACCAAAAGAAATATCATTAAAATTTCATCAGTCCTGCCATTACAATAATTATCCCTAATAAGCAATAAAAGAGCTCATCAATCATCATGGCATTCTAGCAATTCGTCAGCATGAGCCATACCATTTCCTTATTAAACAAAAGGCAATGAATCCTAATACACAACCACTCCAACTACACCTCCTATGCCACTTAATATGCAACCCTTATATACAACCTGCCAATTACCCTTCCTTCTATCTAACCAGCCACCAGCCCAACTCCCCCCAGCTGGTCCCCACATGCCTCCTTTGTCAAGCAATAAACTTCTCCATGACTTCCCATTCATCTTCCATAGCCTAACCAAGTTAATTCCCCAATAATCACCTGCCAAATGCACCCCAAAACACTAAATCAATTTCCCCACCTATCCCCTACAACACCTACATACCTAAAGTGCTCCATCAAACCCTACATACTCTTAAGTCGCACACACTGAACCATCTCCCATCCATCCAGAGTGCAAGTCACAACTTAATGAGTAATTGTAAATTCAGCCTAGAGTGTCCACCCATGTCCGTTTAGAAATAGATTAGGTGCTGCATATGAAAAAAATTTAACTTGATATCCCAGACCACCACATATCTGAGCAGAACTCCAAATACTCAGCATCCTCAGTTGTCCGTCTATCCCCTCATCCAAACAACCCCCCAAATTATGCCTCCCAAACCCAACACCTGCTCTAAATTGTGTAAACAAATTCAAAACCCCATGACCAATCCTGTCCACCTATCCCAACAGCCATTCCAGAGAATTGCCAGAGGCAACCCACTTATAAACTATGATACCAATGCAAATCCCATGAGCAATCCAAACACCTACCAAGAGCTCACCCTCCTTAATCCACCACTTAGCCGTAAACATCCCTTTAAAGCTTCCCTATTAATGCGTCTCCTCTGCATCCAACAGCAAATGCTAATTTTCCCCAAACACTCACCTGCAATGCTCCCACAAACTCTACTCATCCTTATGTCTCCCCAAAACATACAAAATAACCAACCTACCCCTTCCCACCACTGTAGCTGCACAAACACTACCTTCCTTGCAAGAAATGGATAGTCCTACTTTTTGACTCCAACACCCATTTGATTCAATAAATAAAATCAAAGTCCGTTACCCTCCCATATATTACCCAAGTAACCTATTCAGGCTCCTGCCATCTCAATGACCAAATGTCCCTTCCATACACAACACAAACACACCAAAATGAGCAAGTAAAATGACATCAAAACCTGTGGCCGCATTCCCTGCAGCTGCAGCAATTGAAAACCTTTTGGTGGCAACTTTAATCATGTAAGAAGAGCATTTCCTTCAGACCACCAGCTGATAGTACCTCTGCGTTGATCATGACTGACTGCCTTACGTAGCATTCTGACATCTAAAACACCCAACATAACACCAACATCTGCAAAGAAAGAGAAAAAATGTAAATCATCTGAAATACAAACACATTTGAAGACAACCTGCCCCCCAAAGCCTTCTGTAGACCCCAGAGCATACCCCAACACATGTCACAATAATTCCACCTCTTAATGGACAACCCCAACTCCCTTTAAACACTGCCAATCCTGCTTCACCCCACCGGTAAGTTACTTTGCCACACCTTACACCAAGTCTAACATGTCCAATGTGTACTTACTAATAAAAGACGAATGAAGTGCTGTGCACATTAACTCCTTAACAATAGATGCTGCAAGGTGCCACCTTGCTCATGAACGATAGCATGAATTCCATGACAGGTATGAAGCCTAAAAAACAGAAGTGCACATCACTTGTTATAACTTCAGTCCTAAAGAGATGTCACCCATTTACCAAAAAACTCCATGTTACGGAATGGATCCATAATGAGGCAAAATCCATACGTTCTGCCAAAGCCATGAACAATCTGCAAGTCAGAGATGTAAATTCTCTGAAATGCCTTTGGAAGGGTTCTCCTTTTTGCCCATTGGTCCCCTTTATAGTAGCAGCATTCATCATCTTGACAATGGACGGAGAAGCAGTCAATGTAATGAAAATTATAAACTGTTCCATACCTCGCAGTATAGCAATTATTGACCCTGCAATGGCATACATGGCTCATAATGAGTATCCACCACCCCCCAGTAGAGCAACAAAGTCTATTCTAATCCCAAGTGCACTAATTCTGATATGCCTAAATAAGCATCTAATAGTGTATCATTACCTATGACCTCATTGTATACTTCTCTAAAGGCTGGAATATCTGCCACAGCAGCATCTGTCAAGCCTACTTCCCTTGGACCACCGGCAGGTGCAAACTCTGCACTTCCATGCCATTGCAAAAATAAAAGACAACTGTAAATCCTCCAAAAAGAAGTCTCTTTTCTTTCACAGCCTGGTCATACAGAAGTCTGAAGGCTAAACTTGTGACTAACCATGAGCTCCCTTACCTCCTCCAGCTGAAGCAATAACCCATAAGCAGTCCTTCAGAAATTATACCTTGATCTTAGTTTTTATATATCTCCCTGAGCCCTGCCTTTCCTACCATTTGCAGAGAGTCCAGGCCTTGTCTCAGACATTTGTACTTCTCGTCACTATCTCCACGATTCCTGTTTTTATTTAACCGACATACCCCTCAAGCCTTGTCCACTATGCAGTCGAATGCCCATGTCTTGTCTGAGAAATGAAGTCACTACCATGCAGCCAAACACTAACATGCAGTCAGGTTACAATACTAGGTGATATATACCTACATTTTACATTTTACATAACTGCTTTCTTTCCTGTTTAAAATAAGCTGCTGCTAATTGTATTTTCTCCCTCTCCAGAGCAACAAGTGAAAAATCCCAGCACCTATCCACCCAATGTGTCACCAACCTCCCAGAGTAAGAAATTCAGACAAGACTGTAAATAATGGGGAGGGGAGCAAAACCCCAAAATTAGAAACCATCCCTAAACACTGTCCCCATAAACCCAGAAGCCGATACACAATAGATCTTACCTTAGCATGGCTTTTCTGAAGGGTTTGAAGCCTGAACGAATGCCAGTCATTAGTTTCGGACTGCAGTCTGTGATGATTCACTAGAAAACCACAACATCATGAAACATGGACCAAACTATAATGCAAAATCAGGACATTCTGTTAAAATCTGTACAGTTGACAGGTATGAGAGATGGCTTGGAAATCCAGCCACACACAACCTGACTAAAGGTTAAGCATCAAACCTCATAACTGTAATACTTACTAAGGTCCATTGCCCTCCCTTCATTCTCCGTGTTTTTTTTTTTTTATTTTTTTTTAATCAACTACTGCCCAACTGCTATCCCACTAATAAAAAGGGGGGTTGAATGTCAATGCATTATGGTTAAAATTAGACACCTCGCAGCTACGCAGCTCACAAACCATTCCATTTTTATGAACATTGCAGCCTTGCAGATCTGCTATGCTATAGTTACATACCAGAAATCATAAAACACCCCAACTGGCCAACTCATCCCTCATTTCTCAAACTCCTAACACAAGGACTGACACTACGGGAAATTTTTTAACTATTGTCCTTACAGACTTAAAACAGCAGGTCTTACATTAGCATGAATATGCTGAAAGATCTGTAACTGAAACTGATTGTCATTACTGTAAACTGCAGTCAAATGATCTGCCACTAATTCAACAAAAAGCCGCAATTTTTTAAGACAGACCAACCTATGAGACAGATCTGAACATTTTGTGAGCAAAAACTTGGATCTTCTTGACCATTTGTGCATCCCCCCCCCCCCCTAACGACTAACAGTCCTCTGCACATGCATGCAAGCTACTTCTAGTCACCGCGGGAACACATTTAAAAACCAGCCACCTCATGCCTGGCTGAAAAACTTGGTGACTTCACTGACATAAGACGTACAGCCCTAATTGTTCCTACCTAACAAGTAGGCTTGGACTTCGACCGAGCCTGACTGCCATAAATTTAACTGAAATTCTAAATAAAACAAAGTAAAACAACCAAAAACCTCCATTCTTTCAAGTATGGATTTTTTCATTTTTTACCATTTCCTTTTGAGTACAGCATCACTGATATTATAAGGAATCTGTCATAAAACTGAAAGAAAAGCGAACATTGCATTCGATATACACATTCAGTCAGTATGGCATTGTTACAGGTTAAACTACAAACTAGTAAAATATAAAAGTTACAACTTTCCTACAGATATCTAAATAAGATGGCTCCCATACCCCATGAAATTACTGGCTGAAGCCCATTTCACTGCTTAGCACATACAACTATATCGGCTACCATACTTTGGAGACATCCTGCTGATGCGCTACATGCACTCAATCACACTCCTCTTTAACAGCCATAAAAGCAGTCCATCTCCTGTTCCCCTACCCCCCACTTTTTTATTATATATACCAAATTATAATATTAAATATTCTTAACCTTACTCAAGAATAACACACTGATTTGGTTACCATATATGACGCGACTCAGCAGTAGTATGAACTCTAAATATTTCCATATATTTCTCATGTATTTTTCACTTGAAACTAATGTTCCCAGGAAAACTGTAAATTTGGTGAGCTGCAAGACTCATTTCCGAGTGATAGCACTCTCAGCAGCATTGAAGAATTGTAACAAATAGTAGAAACCTTTGTCATAATCTGAATTAACTCTGGATAAAATTGTGAATATATATATAGTATAGGACAAATAAACAGTATTTAGATGGGCACTGATATTATGCTCCAGATACAGAGTAGGAGAAGCAGATCATGACAAACCCATCTCCTGCTGACCTATGTTGTGCCTGGTAATCAGTCAGGAAAACGGCTCAAACTAAGGATGAAACAGCAGCACCCAAGCCCCTTCCACAGAACAGGTAACTTCACAGGACTGTTATTTGCCATTTGCACATGCACAATTACAGCTGCTGACACCAATATTCATTTACCCGCAAAACAGAGCACTGATGTTCACCCTGCCAAGTACAAACAAGGGGATATCTCTCTGATGATTCTCAAGCCACCTGAGCCATCAAACAAGCTAAACTCAGCACCAGATCATGCTAAAATATGCTTGCCGTGACCACTCATCACATTCCATTCCTAAACAGCAACCCAAACCCCCAAACCTGTCAGCACTCAATCTGTGTGCAATATGATAACAACCAACAATGTGTAATCTACCGTAAGTCCGAACACCATCACAGTTCATTAATTGAACCACGATACCACTAACACACACAACCCCACAACTGAAATATACATGTAGCATGCAGGGGACGGCGGAAACCTGCTTGCAAGAAAACCAGATGACTCAGCATAGCACAAATTCCCTCTGCCTGTGCCCAAATAAATCCCCCCCCCAAAAAAAAAAACAAGTATAGTAATTGGTATCTATGCTATACATACCACTCCCCTGCCACCCACCAGTACCCATAGTTCTCTTTTCTCTCAGGATACCTACAGGTCGTCATGGGTATGTCTTGCTTTAGCAAATGCATGCCAAAATGTGACTCCTACTCTAGTTACACTTGCCTAAAATCCTTTAAGCCCCTCCCTACCCCTACCTCATTTCCTCCCAAACCTCATACATTCCTATTTAACCCTATCCTCCCCCTATCCTCCTAATTCCTGCTACTCTATTTATCTAACCCCATTTGAAGATGTCCCTGGACAAATTGGTCTGTTTCACACCTCATTTACCATATACAAAAACAGGCTTAGGTGTTAGTATGCAAAGAAACATTTAAACAGTATTTCATTAATTTATATTATCGCAATCATCTGCAATCAATAGGCATGGAATAAGAGAGTAAATACATATCAAAGTTTGCTTACACAGAATGTCTAAAACAGTAATGGCCCAGTAAGTGTTTTCCCTCTGTAACCCAGCTTTTTTTTTGACATTATTTCCAGTTGTCTGGCTGATAGTATAGAGGATGAAGTCAATGACAGGTTACTAGTTTCATCCTGTAATGCAGGGTTCAATTTTGTGAATCTCAATATACTTACAGTGTGACTCTTTGTAAGTCACCTCAGCAAACAGTGACTCCTAGGCTGCCCTTAAAAGTCCCTTCTGCCTAATACATTTATAAAGTTAGCAAATGAACAAACTTGTAAAATGTATGTTATCAGTTTAGCAAGTACATTAAAGGTGAAGTAGATTTAAATATGTGAATGTAGTGAATGTGTCAATGTACTGTACCAAATTTAATGAAAAACAACATCCCTGAACTGTTTAAATAAAAAAAACATACATTTAATAATACAATTTAAGGAAACTTCAAGTCTATATAACACCCCAACCCTTAACAAAAGTGAAGCAATTAAAACTGCCCACCCCAACTGCCACACAACAATCTACTCCTACTTAGCCCAATGTAGTGACATCCATTCCACCCCAGGACACACTTCTAACCCTAACTTTTCCAAGATTTCTTCCCCTAAAATCTATTTTTAATCACTCTTAATCTGCGCAGCATCTGAAACAAAACTACAGAACTCCATACATGGCTCTCTCAACACTCCCCTGACATACTTGCAGTCACTGAAACTTGGCTCAAGCCATATATGAAAGATATTGAATTACTCTCACCTGGCTACAACATAATAAGAGCAGACTGAATTCATAAAAAAGAGGGATGTGTAGCCTTAATCTATCCCAACACTCTTACCCTACTCCCATATCCCAAATCCGTCCCCTCCTTTTGTACTGCTGAAATTCTCTTAACCTCCTTAAAAAGCACTATGCATCACAGTCCTATATATTCCACCAGGGAAAAACATCCCTATTTTGGAACACCTCCTATTATGGATCTCTCAAAACATATCCAATGGCAAAACCTAAACTCTGACTACTCCACCAATGGCATAAACTACGTAGTTTTATTCAATTCATCTCCACCCCAACTAGAATTCCAAACAACACCAACAACCAGGCATCTACTCTTGACTGCATCCTGGTTTCAGATCCCTTCAAATACTCCAACTCCAGAACCCTACCAGATACTTTAAGTGACCACTTGCCCACCTACACACACAGAACCATGACCCACACCTCTACAAAATACATCTATAAAACCTCCATCAACTTGTCTAACTTCAAACAACACCACTTTAATTCAATGCTAAAATCAGTAAACTGATCCATACTAAAAACCCTACCCTTAGATGAGGTCATCGGCCACTTCGACAAAATAATTCTGGATACCCTTAACTAACTAGCACCACTCCACACAAAAAGAATAAAAA
Source organism: Protopterus annectens (assembly GCF_019279795.1). Taxonomy (NCBI): domain Eukaryota; kingdom Metazoa; phylum Chordata; order Ceratodontiformes; family Protopteridae; genus Protopterus; species Protopterus annectens. The sequence continues at coordinate 1,586,214,323 of NC_056737.1, forward strand.
CTAATCATGCTCCCTGGCTAACCAAGCCTATCAAAAACTTAATAGTAACAAGAGATAAAGCCTGGCAAGAATGGCAAAGAACCAAAAATGACCTAAATTAATAAAAGTACAGACAGCTATGCAATTTCTTCCAACAGGTAACCTCCCACAAAAACAACCCAAAAAAATTCTGGCATGCCATTTCTCAAGTCCTCACCCCTGGGACCAAAGAAAACCAATAAAACCCCATTCCAAGTAACAGAAACATTCAAAACACATTTTATAAACAGTATACTCGATGTCGTCAATCATTCCAACAAACCCAAGAACTCTCACTCCATGCACAACTGCAACCCCTCCCAAACTAATACAAAACACTCCCCCTGTTCTTTCTTTCTCCCACAGGATGCACATACAACTGACCAACACCCTCCTGTCCTTACTCTGCAACCTGTACCCACTCATCACAAACATAGGTTACTCCTTAAACTAAAACCCTGTACTCCCTCCACTGACAACCTCTCACCAAAATACTTAAAATACGCCGCTGATGCTATGGCTTATCCTGTCAGCATACTCATCAACCAATCCATCTCACATTCCTACATTCCCACCCTATGGAAAAAAATCCATAATAATCCCCTTACACAAAGGTGGAAAGTGCAATAGCTTTACCCATTATCATTCTATCACTATTCTATCTCCCCTATCCAAACTGTTAGAAAAATGTATACATAAACAACTACTTAATCATACTCTTTAAAATAATATACATACCCCCACCCAACACAGTTTCAGACCATCACATGGTACTACTACTGCACTAATCCCCTTCACAGATACAGTCAACAAAGCCATGGATGCTGGACTACTAGCCTCAGTAATACATTTGATCTGTCTAAGGCCTTCAATACAGTTTCCCATCCAAAACTACTACAAAAACTCTCTACCCTTGGTCATTCCCCTACAACTCAAAAATAGCTTAATAACTACTTAACAGGCAGACAACAATGCGTAAAATGGCAGGGAAGTCTCTCCAGCTAACTACCAAATAACATAGGAGTTTCTTAGGGATCCATTCTCTGACCATTGCTCTTTAATATCTTCATTAACAACCTTTATACCACCTCCCACCACAACTCCCTAATTCAATATGCCAAAACTTCCACTATCATCTCCACCTTCAACAACCTAAAAACCTTCTGCATCTAACCCAATCTGACTTCTCTTCCATTGAAACCTGGTTAAACAATGCACAGCTCCTGCTGAACCCAAATAAAACCAAACTCCTCCTTTTTGCACCCAAAAATCTCTCAGCCGACTGTAAGGACTTTTCACTAAACAATACTCAAATAGAAGTTGTATCACAAGCCAAACTACTAGGAGTAACCATAGAAAATAAGCTTTGCTTTGATCTACATATTAACAATGCAATCAAAGAAAACGCACTATAAACTAGGAGTGCTTTACAGGTGCAAAAATGTCATGAATACAACCACCAAAGCCACTCTGGCCACTACTTACCTGCTCCCCTCCCTACTCTATGGTACTCCCATTCTGACAAGCATTCAGAGTGCCCTAAAAAACAAACTTCAATCATGTTATAACAAAATATTGCTAAATTGCTAGAAATGCACCCTACCACTGTATAGCTCTCAGTGCCCTCAACTGGGTCAAACTTCCAAATCTCCTAGACCACCTACAACTCAGTATGGCTCACAAAGTTATATATCAACCAGATAACTGCCCTGCTCTCAACTCACTCCTCGAAACCTACATACCCAGCAGGGCTCTTTGATCTGAAGACAAGCAACTGGTAATCCTACATAAACCAAACAAAAAAGCTGGACAGTGCCTATACTTGTACATTGTAGCAAAAATCTGGAATACCTTACCAACAAACATCAGAGCAATAACGAACCACAAAAACTTTAAACTCATACTGGAAAAACACCATCTAGACACAAGTATCTGCCCCATTCCAAAACTACTTAACAAGCCAGTTCCTATACTCTTCCCCTCCTTTACTCTACAGTACTTTTCTTCCTTCCTCCCCTGCCCCTGCCTTCACTTCCTTTACTCTACAATAGTTTTCTTCCTTCCTCCCCTCCTCTGGCCTTCGCTTCCTTTACTCTACAATAGCTTTTTTTCCTTCCTGCCCTCCCCCTGCCTTCGCTTCCTTTACTCTACAATAGTTTTCTTCCTTCCTCCCCTCTCTCTGCCTTCGCTTCCTTTACTCTGCAATAGTTTTCTTCCTTCCTCTCCTCCCCCTGCCTTTGCTTCCTTTACTCTACAATAGTTTTCTTCCTTCCTCCCCTCTCCCTGCCTTTGCTTCCTTTACTCTACAATAGTTTTCTTCCTTCCTGCCCTCCCCCTGCCTTCGCTTCCTTTACTCTACAATAGTTTTCTTCCTTTCTCCCCTCTCCCTACCTTCGCTTCCTTTACTCTACAATAGTTTTATTCCTTCCTCCCCTCTCCCTGCCTTCGCTTTCTTTACTCTGCAATAGTTTTCTTCCTTCCTCCCCTCTCCCTGCCTTCGCTTCCTTTACTCTGCAATAGTTTTCTTCCTTCCTCTCCTCCCCCTGCCTTCGCTTCCTTTACTCTACAATAGTTTTCTTCCTTCCTCCCCTCTCCCTACCTTTGCTTCCTTTACTCTACAATAGTTTTCTTCCTTCCTCCCCTTTCCCTGCCTTTGCTTCCTTTACTCTACAATAGTTTTCTTCCTCCCCCCCTCTTCCTGCCTTTGCTTCCTTTACTCTACAATAGTTTTCTTCCTTCATTCCCTCTCCCTGCCTTTGCTTCCTTTACTCTACAATAGTTTTATTCCTTCCTCTCCTCCCCCTGCCTTCACTTCCTTTACTCTATAATAATTTTCTTCCTTCCTTCCCTCTCTCTGCCTTCCCCTACTTTATGCTACTTTACTATACAAACAAACAAACATTGAATCCAGACAATATGTATCAACACTAATTACAAGCCCTGTATCTGTTGACAACCTTATCCACTGTAAATGGTTTATTTTTTATTTTTCTTTCTAATATATTTTTGACATTAAAGTCCCGGGCGGCCACGGTGGTGCAGCGGTTAGCATTGCCGCCTCACAGCAAGAGGTTCTCTGGTTCGATCCTTGGCTGGGGTGCCTTCCTGTGTGGAGTCTACATGTCCTCCATGTTGTCGCGTGGGTTTCCTCTGGGTGCTCCGGTTTCCTCCCACATCCCAAAGACATGCTGTAGGTGGATTGGACACTCTAAATTGGCCCTAGGTGTGTGTGCATGCATGTGTGCCTTCTCTGAAAGGTTGGGCATGGCAACTTGACACTGTAAAACTCCACTGCCAATCATGAGCAGACAGGTGATCCACTGTGGCGACCCCTAACTGGGAAAAAGCCAAAAGAAGAAGAAGTATAACTTAAAATTGGAGGTTAATTGAAGTGATTAGCATACCAATATTTATCCATATTATCACTAATCAGCTTACTATTAGTATTATATCTAAACATCATAGTGCCATTACATTCTGCCAGTGTTTGCGCCTGTGTTTATTTTTTTCTTAGAGAACAGCAATGCAGTATACATTTCATGCCTTCTTTTATATAACATTTTTTGATATTATATATATATATTTTACTTCAACTTCTCAGGATACCCATACTGCAAAAACATAACACTAAGTTTATCTGACTAATTTTCAAAAAGCACATTTTGTGATATCAACAATTAAAATCCCTTTTCTGGAAGTAAAGATGATTGTTTTCATAAAGTAGCTAAGTATTTGAATGTGTGGACGTCTTATAAATTGTTGATCTAAACTGAGCAGTAATGTAATCTTTATATAATAAAATGTCTAAAGATGTATATGTTCATAAGAAATATGGTGCATAAACCTTGAAAACTCAGTTGTATTATTAAAGTATTCTATGAACTCATGTAACTTCTCTTGACTATAGATCCAAATACAGAATATGTCATATAAAATGGAAATAAATAATACAACACTTCACATACTCAGAATTAAAAAAAATATCCTCCCCCATTTTACAATCACTAAATTAGAAAAGCAATGCATGCAAGAAGTTTCCATCTCCATGCCCTTTATTTGATGATAATATTTCCCTTCAAAATAAATAAAGTTGTTCTGTAATACCAATTCCACAAATTCACATAAACTATTGAAATCATTGTTATTAAGGAAGGCACAACTACTAGCCATATCTCTGAATCATTCCATACCCATTATATGAGGTATGAGGTAGGAGGTATGGAAGAAAAGAGGCTGACAATGTCATTTGTTGCAAAAATGCCTTTCTATAAATCATAAAGCTGTGTAATTCATTTGAGAAACCTTACTTAAAAAATTCCAAGAATCCTTTAGTAAATAATGAAATTCACTAAAAATGGGGTTTAAAACATGGCCAAAGCTAAAAGTTGAGTAACTGAGCTCCCTGCATCTACAAAAGGACATAGAGACTGGTTCTCTAAACTTTTATGTACTTTGTGAATCCCAAATATAACAGAATATGTTGGTTTAAAAACTCTTAAAACATTGTTTTCTTAGAAATTCAATTTTGCAACATTAGTTCATGAAGGAGTGATTTCATGTTATGATAGGAAATACGTATTTTAGTTAAAGAATCTTCCATATACCTGACACAATAATTTATATGGACATAATAGAAAATACATGAAATTAACTAAAATAACCATTAGGAATATTATGCAGTGAATTGTAGTTTTGAATAGAAGCCAAAGAACCTAAATAAGCCTCCAGTCTAACAATTCAGTTTTGGAAAAATAGCCTGTAATACATTCCTTCATTTTTAGCAATATTTATAATAAACTATACTTACTAATCTCTTGCTGTAACAAAGATATATAAGGAAAATATAGCTGGCACATTTCCTCCACATACAAAAATAAGTCATTCACATATGTAGCAATAAAGTAAAAACAACTTAGTGAAAAAAGAAAAAAAATGAAATATATAGCTAACACTCCTCAAAAACAAACACCACAAAAATCACAAAGCTCAAATAAAAAAGACTAAGGGAAGAATCCCACTTAACCTTCATTATAGATACTGCAGAACCAACATGGTCATTAATCACTGGCTTAATAAAAGAGTTAGAATAAGCTTCCTGTACCTAGTAACAAAATTAGGGTCAACCTCCAAACTCCACATCATATGTAAAGGTGCCTTATGAGAAATAAATAATTCCAAATATTAACCCTCTAATGTATCCTGCTAATCAAATCCAACAGTAATTACCTAGACTATTCCTTTATCATCCAGAAAGTCTGGGAATCTCCATTTTCTGGAAAACGTCCACAACCTTCTTTCACCTCCCACCTCTTCAAATACTAATGGACTGTTTTTGCAATATAAATAGTCAGAATTTAAGTGAGAAATTGGCTTCTAGTAAAAAAAGGTCCAGCTTAGAATTACTTTTCCAAAATAAATTTACCCTGGCCATATAAAAAGGAGAAGGTAACTCCTAGTCAAAGTCATTTGCATACCATTAATTAAGAATAACCAACAAAAATTGCAATTTTATAAATTCTTAGAACAGGCTTAAGGAATTCTATTATATCTCAATGAAGAGTTAATGTTAATAAACTGTCTAATTTTAACTCCATTAATGAAAAAGGTTTATCCACATCTGCCAACTCAGAAATAATTATATTCACTTCCACAAAAGAATCTCCCTGACTCAAAACATCTGTTGCAAACTTTATATAAAAAAAATTACATACAGCAGCTTCTCTTTCATGTTAGTAATAATGTTGACGACATTAACAAAATTCATATAAACCATAGCTCTGTTAGAAAAAACCTCAATAAAACTCAATAATGGCAAAATAACTTGGCTTTACCCAAATTAGCTTAATTTTGATGACATAACCAGTATAAATGCCAACTAGGATCTTGCTTGAAAAAAAAAACAGAAAATGTCTTGAAAATAATGAGAAGCTTGTTGATGAAGAAACTGTACATATCACTATTAACTAAAATTAATAAGAGCACTTTTCAGTAATCACATGTAACAAACTATCATGAAAGAAAAGAGATCAGATATCATACCAAAAGTCTTTAAAATTTGCAGGCTATTTGGTATTCTTATATAACAGCATAGCTGATATTCATACATAGTAAATGGCTTGATTAAGTCCTGAGAATTGCTTTGGCTATTCCTACATTTGAACATTCTAGTAGAGGCCACAGGGCTGAAGATCTTATTCCATTCAAACTCAATGAGGTCTAAAGGAGTTGATCTGTTACTGCATCCAAATGGTTAGAGCTTGGGCTGGGGAGTATCAGGAAGGTTTAAGAGGTTGTCCATCTGAATGCTTCAGTAATCTGTATCCAAATTTCTTGGCTAATGGGGCATGACCACAGGATATAGAATAATCAGCATTTAGTTGTGCACACCTTCAGCATAAACCATTATTTAATACCAGCTTAGATGATGTGGCTATCGGTGAATTATGCTTTTTTATAAGAGTCTGAATCTAGTAAAAGCTATCATAAGAGTGAAGTTGGTAATGTCATTAAGGTATTTTTTCCATATTCTCTCAATCTTATTCCTTATTACCTCACAGACTTGCTTTGTGTGCTCTGTGCTTGTGTAAGATTTATTTTGCAAAAATGCATGGTAGCACAACAGTGTGTACTTATAAATTTGGCATTCATCATCTTCATAACTTAAAAGGATATCTACTCTCCCTGGGGTGGTATTGGCTGGTCTGGTTTTAGAATACAAAACTGTAGTCTGAAGTTATTGCCAGAAATGTAGTTTTTTCAGTCTTTCCTTTATTATTGCAATCTGGATAGGAAACAAATTGTGCTGTTGTGATATCTAGAAGTTAAATCCTTAACACGACATTCTGAGTTATCGAGTCTTTCAGAATAGGTGGCACCCACTATCTAATATTGCTAGGGGAACCAAATGTTATCCCATACTGATGGCAAATTATCACTGTGAGTGATCTTTCATACCCACTTTTCTAGACATCTGGGAGTCCATACCTCCCTCTTACAAGTAGTTAAGGGTTCATATAGGCTGCTTGTATAGTGCGGGCATCAAATAAGCCATATAGGCTTGATGATGATTTCAGCCTGTAGAGATTTGGATATATGTCGCTGAGTAAGAATAATGCTGAAAAGCAGGTAAACCAGCTCCGCCTTTTTCTCAGGAATATATAAAGAACTTTTTGTGCAACTTGTGGAACCTGACCCTCCCAAAGCAGACTGACCATTAACCTTTGAAGTTTATCTGGGTATGATGCAAATGACATCTGGGGCAGATGCCTGGTCAAAAATAGAAATTCGTGCAGAATTACCATCTTTATTGGACTAGTTTTTGTCAAGATGGGAAGATTTATTTATTTCCAGTCTTTAGCCATTTTATTATTTCCTTCATTAAACATTTCCCCATTAAGTGCTAATGTGCAATTATGTTGTCTAGAAATCATAATGCCTATGTTTAATTGGACTTATTTTTGGTATTTCATAGTTAGATAATGCTTCCTTTACCCTATCACATCTATCATTAAGTGGAAGCATACCTGATTTTTAGTTGTATATTTGACACAATGCCAAACTTTCTGCATCATCTGTAAAACTAAAGGCCTGTTAACTCCTGGACTTGTAAGCCAGAGCACTTTATTACCTGCAAATAAAGCAGAGCTAACAGTAAATTGAGAAAATAGAGATGTGGGTGTAGCAAAGTCTACAGCACTCTGATGTAGATAGCAGGTGTATTTGTACATTGACTATGTTATACCTTGATTACCAGAGACTATGTATTGTTGACTTCACCTGTTTGTTTTATGTTTTGCCTGGAGCATTTCTCCCTAGGCCTCCACTGAAAATGGACCTATGTCCAGTTGGACTTTCCCAGTAAACAAATGTAAAATAAAATAAAATAAAATATCTCATTTGCAAAGACAAATAGAATGGACAAGAGAAGGCATACCATCCGGAATCCTTTTCTAAGTCAAAAAATAGGAGAGCATATTCCATTAGCTATGACACTGGCCAAGGATTATTGCAGAATACCTGACAGATGTTAATAAATGCTACATGAAAGACATATAACTTTTAATATCACTTTCCACACACGTAACCATAAGAGGTTTTCTACAAATCCATGAACAATGTTGCCCATGGATTTTTAGACTAACCTACCCAGTTGCTCAATATTTTGCCACAGCGGATCTGGCCTGCCTTGTCTGCCTTTTAATAAAACCCTTCTGAAATGTCTTTATTACTTTGGGTAGAATTGATACTATTTGCCTGACAAACATCTTAAGAAATATTTTATTTTTTTGTCTGCTATGAAGAAATTTGGTGATAGCTGGCAATGTCATCAGGTTCTTTCCTCAGCTTCAGTAAAAGATATAAAGCTGCCAAGCAGCTGGACTGAGGGAGCTGGCCCATTACAATGGCTTTCTTAGATAGCTTAAATAGGAGCAGGCAGAGATCATTACTACATTTCTTGTATAGCGTAATGAGTAACTTGTCTGGTCCAGGAGTTTTACCAGCTTGCAGGTGAAATATTGATTCCAGAATCCTTCCTGTATGTAAGGATTTGCCTAAATGGTAGAATTCAGCCTCATGAGAGACAGCCAGTATAAGAGGGCCAATATAAAATTTCATTTAAGAGGCTAATATGGGAACTCTAATAAAGCTTATTGCAGTAACTATCCAGATACTAACAGATCTCTACTGGATCCTGCATGACATTCCCATCTGTACTCTGCATGGCTGATATCAACACCTCTTTCATTCTCCCCCTCTATCTGTTTTTTAACAAGCTGGGAGAGTAGATTTTTATCACCCAATACATTATCTTAGCCTGCTAAACCACTGGTGAATGCTACCATACCATAAAGTTTTACATTCATGTTTCAGTATTGAAAAGTAACAAGACAACTATCTGCACAGCTAGTGTGTTTGTATTGTTTATATACCTCTGACTGGGTTTTGTATTCTTTTATCTGGAGTGCATTTTTTATTGTGTCTGCCACTTTTAATGTGTCTTCTTGTATTTGGTATAAATTCTTTAAATTTTTCCCACTGACCAAAATTAGTGCCATCTTGACTTTGCTTACCCCAAGAATATTTTTTATGGGTTCCTCCTGCCTTTACATTTCATCCTTCATGTTCAGTATTATGGAGTCAAATTTCTGTTGAGAAAAAGAGAAGGCATAGCCTACAGCCCTCATTTCTGCTTTTACATAACCATGGTCTAAGATGGAAGAAGGGACCATATTTGCTTTAACTATTGGAGAAAGCAAGTGCAAAATGACAAATAATGTAATCAAAGTGGCTAGTAACGTTGATAGTTTGTGCCTAAAAATAAAATTCATAATGGTTATGATGCCATATGTGACAAGCACCACTTAACATCATCTCAATAATGAGGTCATTAAGTACCTGTATGCAGTACAGAAGTCACAGTCTGCCAGCTGGATATCTATCTAGACCTTGATCAGACATAAAATTGAAGTCCCCAGCCACATCAGTGGTTAGGTGCTGCAATCAATCTCATTAAGGCTTCATAGAATGTATACAAATGTTTTACACCTTCTCCTCAGCATGGATGTAAATGTTACCAAGCAAGACAAATAAATAACTATAACCTTCATGACAACCTACCTAACTTCCTTATTGGACGTCTTATCAACTTTGAAACAAATGATGCTATTAGAAATTAGTATGGCCTATCCTCATCTAGCAGATGCCAAAGTACAAGTTACAGCCTGTCCATGCCACTATTTACTCACATTTGTTACACTTAGTGGTTTATTTTTAATTTCTTGAAGAAATGTCATGTGTCCTCTTATGGTTAATCCCATTCATACAGAAAAGTAGCTTGTGCCCTGAGTTTAGCCCTCTAATATTGCATGTTAAACATTCAATCCAAGTAAGCCCCCCAAGTCAGTGGATCACCAGGCACAGTCTTGAAAAGACTTGAAGTTGAATCGTGTAGATTGCTTGGAAAAGAAGTGAAAATACACGTACCACACATGTAGCTCTATTTGAGCAAGGAATAAAAGTTTTGCAAGTATAACACACACACACACACACACACACACACGCTTCTCAAGCAATGGAGCCCTGTAAATATATAAATATAGGGGAACACCCACCGATAGGAATGGGCATGTATGTACTGCCTTGGTATAAAGAGGTAAAATTAAGATTATACCTTGTGTTGTGTAAATTGGAACCATTCTCTCATTGTAAAATTAGCTATGCTGAATCCCTAGTGACTCCCATCAGCCAATAGGAACAATGCATGAAGTGCAAATAATGGCTACTATGTATTGAGCCTTACAAAACCAAAACAGTGATATCCTGGTAAAAAATGCTGGTTAATTCACTCAGGAAGTTGTTATGCAGTATAACCAACAGCACACATGGAATGAGCGGAGAAACAGCATTGTCACTATACCAGGAATAAAAAGAGAAGACTATAGCATAACCCTGAATGAACAAGAATGCATTAATGCAAATGAAATAGGAAACATTAGCACAATTTATGTTGAGTTGCATAGCAGTAGTGTTTTAGTAGCTGAAAGCTGAAAAACATGATTGCTGATATGGTTACTTAAGCCGGTAAAGTAGCATGTCAGTAAGAAATGAAACAGAAAGCTATTTGGTGTGCTGCAGCTTTTAGTCAAGAACCACACAACACATAACAATACTATCAAGTCATATAAAAAGATACACTCAGACATAGATTGAAGGGGTTAAACTCAAGCCCACGAGTAAAAGTCAATCAAGATTCAATTGATCCATTGGTCATTGCCACAACTTCCCTGTCAGAAAGGGTGTCCATTAGCTGAATCCTCATCAGGGTGTGGTCAGGTTTATCAAATGCATCTTTCTCCTCATTTAGATCCTTAACTTTGGCTAGCAGAGCAAACTGTTTTTTCAGTTTCGACTGCAGATGAGAACAGTTTATTTCTCAGCACTGCACTGGTTGTGGTTGTAGACTCTTACTGACTCTGATCCCTGGCTGCATGTTGTTTCTTACTTTGATGAGCCCTCTCCATAGTTTGCAATGATGAGCATTTATGTTTTTATGTGCAGTGCCTCTAACTTTTGTTCTATTTCTTCTGTTATATGTGGGATGTAACTGTTTACTAAGCAATGTGTCCACAAAGGCATGAACTTTGCCTGGATTCTCAAAAAGGTATAGCTGTCCCAAATGAATGATGTAAAATGATGCAGGGAATCATAACTTGCTGGAAGCCTCACCATCTCTAAGCCATCTAATAACTGGCATTGTGGCTTTTTTGTTCATACATAGAGTGTTCCTGTAGTCTGGGGTGCCATGGACTTAAGATCCAAGCAGGAAAAAGGAAGACTCCATTGATATGGCTTTGTAGAGTACCATCTCCCTATCACTGTAACTTAGTTAATGAGAAATAAAATACCAGAGGAAGTTGTTGGTGGGATCTTATTGGCCTCTGTATGGCTTGGAGGAGGTGGATCAATGTCATGATTTAGTCAGTTCCTGCTGAATAAACTCTATTGGATATACACCTTCCATATTCTCATGTAAGTCAATGAACCTTTAGTTATTTATTTGCTTGCTAATCTCTAAGTTGTCCAGTCTGAGGTCATCCAGTTTGTTGCAGGGCTGAGGTCTGATGGGATTGTGTATCCGGGGAGTCCCTATGTTCCCATAGCACTCAAGCAGTCCTTTTTCATGCCTATTACTGGTATCTTTCTTACATACTGTATCTTTTAAAACTTCCTGGATTATTGATGTTATTCTTTCATAAATATCGGCCTGTTCCTCCATAATGTATTTTAATTTGCTGCCATAATTTCACAGGTGATCATACAATTGTCCTTCTGACTTATTAAACATGCTTGCCCAGGTGATTAGTAGGAACACTATAGGTGCCAGAGTATTATAAGTGTATAAGACAGTCTTTGGACATTACAGAATATGTCAGTTGTCCCGTCTAACTTGAGAAATTATGAAGTTATTCCCTGTGACAGCCCTATGACAGGATTAAGTCATGTTATTTGCACTCAGTCCCAACACAACTACAATGGTGGGTATGATTTTCAGATTCTTTACACTGTACTGTACTGTATTTCATTTCACATATATGATATATTACTCAAACTAGCATTCCCTTTCTGTCTTTTCTCTGGTAGCTGTCCATAGGAAATAGCTGTGCCTCAGGCAGCTTCAGCACAACCAGCCAGCATTGATACTAAGGATGGTCCAGTTTTGTGATTGGGACTGCCTCACAAGAGAGGGGTGAAGGCTCCCCTCTGATATGCAGGCTTGATCCTTTACAGATACCTCCATATGTCTTGTTGGACAGCTTTTTGTGGTAGAATATTCCATGGGTCTGCCACAGTTACAGCAGATGGCTGATACTGCAGTGAAGATGGCTGTATGTTAACAACTGTCCTGTATGGAGTGGTGATATCCTTACCTGTCTCAGGTTGTAAAAGGTCATCTGCATATATAACTATACTGAGATGCAAGAGGTCAATAGTTAAGACATTAATGAAAACAGAAAACAATGGCCCAGCAAGGATTGAGCCTTAAGGGACCTTTGTTTTATTGGTAACTGGATTAGATAGGTATCCTCCTTAACTGTATCTGAAATGTTCTATTGTGTAGATAGCTTTCAAACTACCTTATTGTTATGGAATTAAAATGTTAAATTTGCTTATTTTGTGGAGGTGTAGATTGTAATAACAGTTTCAAAGGCTGTAGTCATGTCTTTGAATAGGTTGCCTGTTGATTTGGATTCATTCTTGTTGTTGAAGATGGAGTCTGTAGCAGTATATAACACAGCCATAGTACTGAAAACATTTCTGAAACCATACTGCTGATCACATAGGAGGCTGTATTGGTTTATGTGTTCAAGTAGTTGCTTATAGATTAGCTTTTCAAAGATTTTTTTTTAAATATTTTTGGTCCCCTTGGACCTCATTATTACCACCTCAGCCCCAGTCCCCTGTATCCATGCTGGGTCTAACAGCCATTCTCCTCCACTCCTGGACTTTTTTCTGTGTTGCTGGGGCCAGTCACGCATCTTAACAGCATCCTGGGAGCTTGGCTATCTGTGATTTTGTCTGTGGGACGGTGTTATGCTAAATGCCCTACCAACTTTTCTTTTTTATAAAATCAAAAGGTGCTTCAACAAAGTATTAGTTTAAGGGTGTGCACACCTACGTAACTAGCTTATTGTACTTTTTAAAAATTTTTTATAGTTTTTCCCCTATCATATTTGTTTGTTTTTTAATTGAATATTACAGGTTATAGGTCACATTAAAGTTGAGAAAAGTTTTGAAATGATTTAGAGTGGTCTCATTTTTTAGATCACAAAAACCTGGCATTTTAACAGGGGTGCGTACACTTTTTATATCCATTGAATGTCTCCTAATCTATATTCAAAGTACATAATGTTGTGATGCTGATGAATGGGGAAGGACAGTAGTTATCCTTCACCTGGGTGCTATTAAGAATAAATGTATTTTTCCAGTATATAGCCAGATATTTAGTTGAGTCCATGTAGTAATACTGCCATGCAAATGTTATGGCTAGTTTATAATTACTACCAGTAAGGTTAATGGTTGTGCTGTGTATGTTTTTTTTAATATATATGTGGAGTTGGGTTTGTTTGTAGATTCACTGTCATTAATAGGACCTGGATTTGGTTGTATGTAATGTAGAATTCAATGAATATATAGCATAGTTTAGATGGTTATTTTAGGTTTTAGGTAGTTGTGCAGGTTGTAGCATTGAATTATATATTGTTTTCTGGTGACATATGCTAAGGAAGATGCATGGTTCTTAAATAGTGGGGTAGCAGAAACAAGGAAGTTCTTTGAGATTATTGGAAAATGTACTGTGTAACTGTTAGTAAATGCACTGTGTAACTGTTAGTAATGGTAGAGATTGAGTCAGACAGAGACAAGCAGATTAACAGAGGAAGTATGGGTGTACAGGTTGCAATTGTTGAGCCTGAGAAGGATACATCTGCATCATTTACTGAAAATAAGTAGGTATATTTTGCTGTTTGACAAAGGAGAAGTTGCTTGAAGGAGAATGTATAAAGGTAATTAGAAGGATGGAGGTCTGAGCAAAAATATGTTGGTAGTGAAGAGTGTTATCCTGAGTATGGTAAGTGATGTAGATGTAAAAGGTCGATAAGATGTAGTGTGTTCAGTTAATAGCAATGTAGATACGATTATGTGCTGGTATGTAGTAGAGATGCTATTAAGGTAAGCTTGATTACATTCAATTGGAAGACTATGGTTGGGTTATTACGATAAAGTCAAATTGATTCACCTGGTACTGCTGCCACTCCTCTGGTGATATGCAAGCATTGAAAGATGAGTGTAATGATCATTCTAATTCAAGAGGTGTTAAGAGCACAGTTAATTAGAAATGTTTTATAATGTAATTTTTTTATGTAGGAAGATTTCAGTAGGTAGTTGTGAGGAAGAAGAAGTAAGTGTGCTTTGAGCGAGAAAGTGAGATAATCTTGAAAGTATAAATTTGACTATATGGGGTAGGTAAAGAGAATGATAAAGTCACTCAATGAGTGTCAGAATGGAGTGAGGTTACCCCCCCCCCCCCCCACACACACACACACACAGTAATTGTGTTTTCTACAAAAAAAAATCTCCTGCCTAAATTGTCTAGCTTCCCACTGGCCCAAACACAAAGTATGCCTGACAGTGGTAAATATTAAATTAAACAAGGAGCAGCAATTATCTTTGGAGGATAGTAGCAAATTAAAGGGGAGGCAAGTTATCTAGTTGGTTTTGTTATATTTTTGGGTGAATAGAGAAAAAAAAACTGCATCTATTGCATGGGAGGATCATCGGCTTATGGAGAAAATGCACACTGTGCACCATTGTAATACATTTATGAGTCATATCCAGTTGCGAAATCTTTCCTTAATAACTTACCTTAAAGCAGTCATTTTGTTTCTGTGCAGTCTGCAAAACTGCTTGAAATGCTGCAACCAGGTGCAACTTCTCTAAGGCTTCAAAACTTGTTGGAATGACTGGAGCAGTGAACAGACATCCAAATGGCTTACTAACACAGGGTCTGAGTGATTGCTTATTAAAATTAAATGGGTTTAAATCAAATAAAGTGAAAATATTTTCTAGAATTGTTCAAACAGGCAGAAGTATTAACATATAGTAGCGTGTGCCATCTCAAGGTATATCCTTACATTTTCTATTTCACACAAATAGTTTATACTTCAAGTAAGTTAATATACATAGTAAAGCAGGTTATTCATTTTCATGCTGGCTAACTAAAAATCAAAAATATGGTTTCTGACCAATCATATGAGTGAAAATACGTAAAGATGCATAGAGAGCAAAGTGTCAGTTTGTAAGATACTATCAGCAGTGTGTAGGCCATTGGAATGCATATCTCACCAGCAAGCTGGTCAGTTTCAAGTGTGGTGGTGTAGACAGTTGTTTACAGGATGACTGGAGCTCATACAGTAAACTGAGAAGATTTCTATAAGGGCAAGCTGATAGTTTTTTGTGTCCCAGTTCAGTACTAGAGTCTCACACAATCACTATATAGCATATTCTGTAGTCATAGCAATGGAGAGGATATTTTTTTCTTGTGGATTTATTTATTTATTTATATTTTTTCTAGGCGAGGGTACTGATCTCCATGGACCTTTTCACACTCAGCCTGGGAGCAGTATCTGGTTAAGGGACTTGTTCAGAGTCACACAGTTAGGCAATAGAAGCTGAGGGAATCAAACCTTGCACCATTGAATCTCAGGAAACAGCTCATTAACAGCTACAAGAAATAGTTGTCACATCATGTTGCGTAGTAGTGAACTCAAAAACTGAGAAAATTGTATGGAAGGTTAAGTATTCAGTTAAGCCATAGACCAGTGGGCTGAGTTAAAAATTAAATTAGTCTTGTGCAGATTAATCTCTTACTTTTGTTGGCTTTTTTAGGGATTACAACCCAGAATGCTGAGTTATTAAAATGTTGGTTTTTGGAGGCCTTTGCCGTTGTATGTCCACAAAACAAACAGCACCAGAATTACCTTTTCTAAAGACTTAAACTTTGCCTGTGATATAAATATGGCCTGCAGGACAGACAGGTATGTATTCCAAAGACCACCCTTTGTCTGTAACAAACTCCCCATCCATGTGAAGTATAGTTCCTCCCTAACCCAATTCAAGTGTAACTTGGACAATTAGATTGGGAAACAGGAAATTTATTGATCTGTCACCTTTGTCTCTAATGGACACAGGCAGCATGTAAATAGTTCATCTTCCAGTCCGCTGCTTGTAAATGTTTAATTTCCCAAGCCCCGGCTTATTTACTTACCAAGAGTACCAGAACATGTCAGAGATTTGGTATGCATGGCTAGGCTTAGAAACGCCCCAGTGATAATTAGTCTAGTTTACACCTATGAACCTGTGAAATTATGAGATAACCATGCTAAAGAATGATCTGGATGTTACAGTAACTTGCTAGATGCTGCCATTTAAGCTTGGTGCCAAATTTAATTTATTAAAACATATCATTTACTAATTAACTAGCAAAAGGATGGAACTCAGAAATAGTAGTTATTATGCTATTACCGTAATATGCCTTGTTCCATAAATGAAAATTAATTTTTTCAGTCAGTAATTTTAGTGTTTATAATAAGTTCATGAATGTAGCAATTTAGCATGGAAAAATCCAAATGAATTTTTAATAAGAACAGTGCTAGCGAAACGTGCCCATGGTTAAATCAACCAGGGTAGATGCAAGAAGTTTATAATCAATGGTTTGTTAATTGTAAATTCAGGCTTTTACATGTTGTAGCAATACCTTTTACACAGTGAAACACTACCAAAATATCATAAGATAAAAATATTAAAAAAGAAAAATTACAAGTATAAGACCTTATGAAGACCATTATCTTTGCTCCACAGCATAAGTAGTGCTTAGAGTGCAAACAGAGCTTTATGCTTCTCTGAAGCTTTAAGCTGGCCCATGAAATAGCATGCCACCCGAAACAAAAAAATGGAGGTCAACTTGCACTCTTTTGCACACTATAACTTTTATAATAATATAACTTTCAAACCTAAGACCCCTCATAACATCCCCATTCAAAACTCAAAGCTTGCTACTATTGATTGCTCCCTTATAAACTAACAGACTTACTACTTTCACTTCAAGACACCTGCTTCTAAGTGATTTTAAGGCTATTGAAAGACCCCAAAACTGTTTGGCTCACCAAAGAGCTTAAATCCCTAATAAAAGTATGTGACAAAGTCAGGGAAATGTGGAAACATGACTACACTCCCAACAGCCTTGACCATTACAAAACTCTGAGGAATGTGACCAAACAGGCCACCCATAGACTCAAAATGAAACACCTACATTGCAAATAAATCTCCCTTCTTCACTCCACAAAGCACTCCTGTCAGGATGTCAACAAACTAACTGAAAGATCCTCCCCCAATGAAGTATACAGTCTAGGGTGCATACCCTATCCATCTTGTAATCTTAACCTTCTGACTTCTACAGAGAATTTTCAAGCTGTCCCACAGTCTCACCTACCCAGAATGTAGCCACACAAGAAGGACAGCCTAACCTCCCCACCACCATACTCCAGTTTCATTCCACCTTTTTATTTCTTAAAAAATACCTCTAAGGAAATTTAACCCTTCTTGAACATATTCATATAGACTCATCATCTTGACCTAACAAAATCTGCCCATGGTTCTAGTACCATTGCAGAAATTTTATCACCACCCCTTTTAAGCATGTTTACTACCTTTACCTTACCACTAATACAATGCCAAATATTTGGAAATCATCTATTGTTATAAACCAAGCCCTCTTCTTGAAATTACTTTTACCCTATCTCTATCCTATCCCCCTTGGAAAAATTTTTGAAAAATTGATATGTAACCAACTTAGCACTTGCCTACTGAAATCCCACCTGCTATCTATCAAGCAGCAGGGATTCTGTGATGGTAGGAGCACAATGACTGCTCCATGAACCTTGACTGATAACTTCTTAACTAATATGCATACAGGAGATCTTACTGGAGCTCATTTCATTGACTTAACCTGTGCCTTTTGTAGATCATTATGTGTATTGTTCCTAGTCAGCCACTGTAGCTGGATAGCACATGCATATAAGTACTGAGCATGTGCAAGAACAGTGCCATTTTGTACAGTCAGCGAGAGTGAATGCAGTCCTTAATGGAGATGTACATGTGAGTGTGTTTCAAGTAATGAGTGAATCAATTAGCTTAAATACATGTTCTAAAATTGTGACATACTAATAAAAGTATTCAAAGTAAATACAAAAGTATTCAAAGTATATACAAAAGTATTCAAAGTAAATACAAAAGTGTTCAAAGTAATTTTCAAAATGTTTAAAATGTATGAAAAGGTTAAAACAACTGCATTTCTTCTCAATGTTCTACTTTTTTGTATTAATTTAAGCTACTCAAATTGTCTGAAGTTTCTGGAATGTTTGCAGTGTTTGCAGTGTCAAAGTGAAGCCTTTTCAAAGTGTTTGTTGTGCATTTGAGCATAATTACAAATACCTGGTCTGTGCTTATATTTAAATGTATTTTGTTGTTATTGCTCCCTTATAAACTAACAGACTGAGTAGTGTTTGATAATAATATTGCTGAGAATTGGTGAGTGTTTGAGCAAGAATACGATATTTTCATACAGGCTGCATTTTCTGATAAAGACACACGTACAAAGGCATTTATACTTCTTAATTTAGCAGGCTAGGAAGCCATTGAGAGGGAACATTCATTTGTGTATGCACCTGCCCTGTATGCAGGTGAGTGGGAGGACCACCATATTGTGATACAGGCTGAAATGCGGGAAACCCTGAGTGCTTAAAATGTAAATTTAGAGAAATGTGTAACCCTCAAATGAATATTACAATGAAAAGGCACATGTTTTGCACAAGAAGTCAAAAGCCTGATGAAACTATAGTAGCATGTATTACGGACTTGAGAAATAAAGTTAAAACGTACACATCTGGTGATTTGCAAGAAGAGTTGCTAAAGGACAGACCTGTGTGTGGTGTTAATAATTATGCTGTAAGAAAGATTTTGCTTTGAGATAGTGATTTAACGTTGAGAAAAGCCATAGAGATTTGTCAAATATATGAGCCTACAGAGAAGCACACGAATATGCTTACGAATGAGAAAAGCATGCATACAGTGTCTACCAGTGTGAATGTTGATAGTGTACAACAGAAAGCTAAGATAAAAAAGGGATATAAACTGAAGAGATTGGCTGCTACCCCAAACAACCTTATTGTTAATTGTTGTAATTGTGGAGGCAACCATGAACCTAAACAAGAAAAGTGCTTAGCTATTGGTCAGCAATGTCACAAATGTAAAAAATGGAATAATTTCAAAAGGCATTGCAAGTCTAAAGTGGCACATACTTTTATTAAAAGAGAGCATCCAAAGAAGCAAGTAGACCAGATAGAAAGCTGTGAGCAAACCTTTAATGTTGGTGGTGTCTCTGTGATTGATGAAATTATTAATACAATAGATTATCAGTTGGCAGCAAAGGGTGAAATATTTTGTACTGTATGGATTATTAGGAAACCTGTAGAGCTTAAAGTAGACACTGTACCCAAGTGCAGTGTTGTATCAGCACAAATGTTTGCCGAAGTAAAAGCTGGTGAGATTCAGCAAATTATTCAAAACTTGTTGTTTATGGTGATGAAGAGATTTACACTGATGGCGCAGTAGTTCCCACATGCCATTCTGCTGGGAACAGCTATGACTTCCAGTTTTATATAGTCAAAAGATGTGCAGTCATTGTTAGGCCTCAAAGACAGTTTGAGAATGGGACTGATTTCATTTAATAAGGAGATCCACCATATAAGTCTGAAGAACCAAAATAGTTTTACACAGAATATTTTTCGTGAATATGCTGATCTTTTTCACAGATGAGCTTAGCAAACTAAGAGTCACACATTCCATGAAGTTAAACCATGAAGTAAGAAAGCTCTGTTGTCAGACCAGCCAGGAAGGTTCCAGTAGGAATACAGAGCAAAGTGAAAACAGCACTAGACAAAATGCTGAATTTAGGTGTGATAACTCCAGTAAAAGAACCAACTGAATGGGTATCGTCCATGGTTGTACCTCATAAGAAAAGCTCAGATGATATTCAAATATGTATTGATCCCAGAGATTTAAACAAAGGGCTTAAATGTCCTCATCATCGAATGGACACAGTAGAAATAGCAGCTCTTATACCAAATGCCACTATATTTTTCAGTCTTAGATGCAAAAAGTTCAGTTTGACAAATTTCACTGGATCACAAATCTTCATTGTTAACTACTTTCATAGGTTCATAGGTTGGAACTAGGCTATCGGCCCTAGGGCCTATACAAGCCTTGCCATAACAATTCCCTGGATATTTCTTCCCACAATATTTACTTCACTGGACCCCTATCTAGTAGGGCGACTGACATGATCCCCAGAGTGAATTTCCTATCTCCCATCCAGTCATCAAGGTTCCTTTGAAGATGGCCAAGGAGGCGCTCTGCTTGACATGTATGGGCAGTCTATTCCAGAGTATGGGGAGTCTCTGAGTCAGAAACTTATCCCCCCAGCATGTTTTGTTCATTGTGATAGCAAGGTTTAGATCCCTGGAGCATGTGGCTCTGAGGGATTGGGATTTCTTTAAGTGGAGCATGTCCAACAGTTCAGGGTTTGTCATGGCCTTGTATGTTAAGCAGAGATTGCCTCTGAGTAGACAATATGCCACAGAGTATAGCTGGAGTTTTTTTAGATGGACAGCATAGGGCATCTGCTTTAGGCCTGTGATTATTTTAGTGAGGTATTTCTGCAACCTTTCCAGCTGTTGCAGATGTCTTGTGAGGTACATACCAAATGGGGCATTGTACTCTATAATGGGTCTAATGAGCGATGAGTACAGTGGGACAATGACCTCCTTTTTTCTGGATGAAAAGCCCTTAGTGATGAGGTGTGCCACATAAAAAGGATTTCCTGACTATTGTTGCGATGTGGTTATCGAAGGTGATACCACTGTCCACCTGTGTCCCTAAGTCTCTCATCATAATTTCGGTGTTTATTGTACTGCCACCTATGTGGTAATTCATGGGTACATGGTTTTTCCCAAAGGGGATAACTATACATTTCTTGGCATTAAGCTTGAGCCCATGGCTCTGACACCAAGCATCTGTCTCTATAAGGCCCTTTTGTAGAATATCCATATCATTTGGGAATTCAATATTGGCTCCCAGTTTGCAGTCATCTGGAACTTTGTTAGCCAGTGTCCCTTAGTATTGGCCTGTACTTCAGAGAAGCAGATGCCAAACAAGAGGGGTCCCAGGACTGAACACTTAGGTACTCCACTTGTCACTTGTCTGGACCTGGATTTGGAGTTGGCTACTTTTACAGTCTGAGTTCTGTCAGTAAGCCAGTTGACAACCCATCGAGTGACGTAGGGATTTATGCCCAGATTAGTAAGTTTATCTCTGATTTCAGAGTGGGGGATGGTGTCGAAGGCCATGGCGAGGTCCAGATAGGCTATGTGGACTGCCTTACCCTCGTCCACAGCTCTGGAGATTGATTCAAAGAAGTCAATCAGGTTCAGGAGACAAGATCGGCCTTTCACAAACCCAAACTGGGTGGGGTCCAGTGTTTGAAGGTTGCTAATTTCTGTGTTTATAAGTTCCATTATAATGCGTTCCATGCCCTTGCAGATCAGGCTCATCAGACTGATGGGACGGTAGTTCCTGGGATCCAAGGTAGATCCCCCTTGTGGAGTGGGATAACTGTAGCTGTGCGCCACTCAGTGGGCACGAAGCCTGAAGTGAGGCTATGATTACACATGACACTTAGGTGAGGTGCCAGTTCATTTTGTAGTTCATGTAGTACACAGCCAGGTATGTCATCTGGTCCCATGGATGCTGTATTCTTAGCTTTGGAGAGTGTGGTTTCTACCTGTGTGGCTGTGATTACCGGAATTTGGCAATCTTTTGGTATTGACATGGGCCCTTTAGGGGGTTAGAGGGGGTGAAGTTGGCACTAAATCGATCTACCAGGATATTGACAATATCCTTGGGATCAGTATATTTAATAGCATTCTGTTGTAGCTCAGAGCAGATCTGAGCATTGCCATTTAGATTCTTGACATAACTATAGAATGCCTTGTGGTTGTCTTTGGAATCTTTGGCAATTTTATTTTTGTAACTAGCTTTGGAGGATTTTATGAGGGATCTCAGCTTTTTACTGAGGCTGGTAAGGGAGTTTTTTGCACCCTGGAATTTTCCTCTTTTCTGCAACAGTTTCTTACTTCTGTTGTGTAGTTTGTTTATGGCAGGGGACCACCAGATTAACTTCCTTTTTTTTGGAGGAGAACATCTTGGTTCTATTTGGGATGGCACGATTCATGCATGAGTGGATGAGTTCATACAGTGCCTTAGTGTAGGATTCAGCAGTCTAACTTTCAGCTCCCATCTGCATGTGTGTCATGAAGTTTGTCACTTCTGACTTGAGTAGCATTAAGTTGGCTTTGAAGAAGTTTTTTACGGAGGTTTCCTTACTGGGGGGATGGGATGTGGATGCCAAGGGCGATTAGCATATGGTCAGACCTGACCAATGAGGGGGTGACCACTGGTGTGGAGCATCTATCTCCCATGTTGGTAATGACCAGGTCTAGGATATTGGAGCCCCTGGTGGGACAATGGATTAGTTGATCCAGGGCATTGGAATTTATAAATTCCAAGAACCGCTGGGAAAAGGTGGTGCTACCTGAGTAGTTTTCCCAGTTAATGGCAGGGTAACTGAAATCACCCAGTATTAGGGTGTTTGGTTATATCTTAATATTTTCCAGTATGTTTAAAAAGGTGTAGTGAGAATCTTGGGGCATGGTGGGGGATCTGTAGCAAGCTATAATTTGGATTGCAGTCTTACCTAGTGTTAGTTGCACCTGGAGAATTTCAGATGCATTGTGTTGGGCAACTAGCTTGGAAGTGTGAATATCCTTGGTGAATATAGACACTCCTCCACCTTTAGTGTTTCAGTCTTGGTTTGGTGGCTGAAAAGTGTGGTAAGAGTTGTAGCCTGGTATTGCAGGGGTGCTCTCTGGAGCCTTGAACCAGGTCTCAGTTACTGCACAGATATCAATGTTCTTCAATTTTACACCATTTGGAAGATACAGATTCTTGAGAATGCTATTTGGGCTAAATTCTGCCAGTGAAGTATTTCAATGTGCAATGGAGAAAATGTTTTTAGTTTATCTATGTGCTATCATAGTAGACAAAATGATTGTAGGGGGCAATTGTGAAGATGAACGTGATAGACACCTCAAGAAAGTTCTAGACCATGCACATGAAGTTAATCTTATACTGAAACCTCAGAAATGAAAATTCAAGCTGAGAGAAGTTACTTACGTGGGTCATTTTTTACCAGATCTGTCTAAGCAAGCAGTAATTCTTGTGATGCCAGTTCCAGATATTGTCACATCTTGGCAACGTTTTCTAGGTGGGTCTATATTAAATCAGCAAATGCTTAAAAAAGTGAACACTGATTTATCGACCCCATGTAAGCAAAAGCTTACAATCCCGAACACTTTAAACAGTGATTTTTTTCCAAGGGAAACAAAAAGCACTGTTCCACAAAAAAAAAAAAAAAAAAAAGAAGAAGACATAAATAAAAATAAAAACTTTAAAACATTTAAAGTGAGGGGCTGAGCCACCCACACCCCCCATACTTAAATATACCAACTTCGAGATTGCACTACAGTGACAAAAATGGCAAAGTAATGGAAGCGGCCAAACGGTTTCTTTCCCAGGGAAAGAAATCGTTTATATGCCATTTATATGCCATGGAATGCATCTCTGATTACATAATAGGAACCCTTCTAGGTATGGTCAACTATTTAAGAAAGTTCATCCCAGACCTGAGTGAGCTTTAAGGACTGTTACATGAGTTGACATGCAACATTTTTAAAATGGTCTTAGTTAGAACAACACCAAAGAGCATTTATTTATTTTATTTTTTATTTCAGTTTGATGACCGGGGAAGTCCACTGGGCCAAGAAGAGCCCGTTTTCAGTGGAGGCCCAGGGAGAAAAGCTCCAGTTAACATACAATACAATATACAAATTCATAGACAATAATAACTACGAATGACAAGCATGGTATACACAATATAAGCAGAGGTAGATGCAGAGATAAAGGGTAAACATATTAATTACCATTGAATATGGAGCAGGTGTAGTGTTAATGGATAAAACATTATGCATTCAGTCTGTAGTTCATTAAACATATGAATTACAACATTTCAGAAGTGAAATGAAACAGAGGAAGAATTAGGATAAGTATGTCTAGTAGACAGTAGGCAAGGACATATGAAGGAGTGAGTGTGTTACAGACAGGCTGTAAGAATGCTTCAGACTGGCAATAAGGCTAGTTCTTTACAGGAGGGTGGTAGCACCCATTTCCAGAGCACAACAGTCTAAGAAGGCATAATATGGGAAAAGGATAAAAGGAAGAAAAGAAAATAGTACTTTAGAGGTAGAGTTAGCGGTTAAGTAGGGTGGGAGGTAGCAGGTGGTGAGATGAGAAAGGGCTGGTGAATGGATGGTAGGGGGGCTCAAGTAGGAGATGAGCAGGAGCTTATCCTGTTTCGGGATAGGTAGGAGAGTAGGAGGGATTTGAAGTTGATGTGGTTAGGGGTATTATGAAGGGATGGGGTTCCATAGTTTGGTTATGGAGTATGATAACAGAAATTGACCAGAGAGGCCAGGACGGTATGTGGATTTGTAGGAGGTTTTGATTTTCTGATTGGAGTGAGCGGTTAGGTATGTAGGGGGTTAAGGAGGAGGAGAGAGCGGGGCAGCAGGATGGTTTGAATATGAGTTTATGGGTGGTAGTGAGCTTCAGAATGTTCAGGTAGTTAGGAAATTCTAGCCAGCATAGAGATTGGAGGGAGTTGCAGTGGTGGGATGAGTTTTTGGAGTTGGTGGCGAATTTGCAGATTTTATTGCAGCAGGAGTCCAGTTTGGATTGTAAGCCAAGTTGGAGGTTGGTAAGTAGGGAGGCACCATATATTAAAGAGGGGAGAAGGTAGGTGGAGGCTAAGGTCTTTCTGGTGGAGGGAGTCAGGTAGTGGTTGTGTCGGTATAGGAGTCCTAATTTTTGGTGGGTTTTGGTGGGCATTTGATGTTCTGAAACAGAAAATTGCCAGTCCTCCCACACTGAGATATTATGATGTTCACAAACCAGCAACTCTTTCGTGTGACGCCTCAAAGCATGGTCTTGGTGCAGCATGTCTTCAAGAAGGCAAACCAGTAGCCTATACATCCAAAACTTTAACCCAAACTGAGATGCAGTATGCACAAATTGAAAAAGAGCTTTCAGCAGTAGTGTTCACATGTTCGTAGTTCCATGATTGTATTTATGGCAAACCTGTTCAAATAGAGACTGATCACCAACCACTAGTGACAATTCTAAAAAGGGCAATACATACAGCCCCAGCACACTTGCAATTCATGATGTTAAAATTGCAAAAGTACAATTTCAATACTGTTTATACAAAAGGCAAATATCTCTACCATGCAGATGCTTTGTCAAGAGCACCCAGACAAATAACAGAACAGCATGACAATGAGAAAGCAGACCTTGAAGTCATGGAAGCCAAAACTCTTTCCTCATCAAGTCTTGATGAACTCAGAAATTATGCAGCTTGAGACCCCGTTCTCCAGAAGCTGAAACATTTTATCAGTCAAGGATGGCCAGTGCGACAAACCAGTTTATCACTTGACATACTGAAGTATTTGGGTCTATATCACGTTGTTGAAGTTTTACAACTTCAAACACTATATGGTCGAACCCATATGTTCGAAGTTGTAAAATTTTGAAAACTTAAAAAAAAAACAACTAAATAAATAAATAAATTACCTGGCAGTTGTCCCTACAATGCAGTACAGTGCGGAAAGGGAAGATCTGCCTTTACTACACTGTAGCGCGATCTTGGAGTTGGTATAGTTAAAGAGCGGGGGGTGTGAGAGGCGCAGACTTCCATGTGAGGGGTGTAGGGGGGCTTGGACCCCCTGGTTACAACCGTCAGGTACATTTTTTATTATTTTTTTTTTTTTTTTTTTTTTTAGGTTTTCAAAGTTTTACAACTTCAAACATATGGGTTCGACCATATAGCGTTCAAAGTTGTAAAACTTCGACAACGTGATATAGACCCGAAGTATTTTCCTTATAGAGACGAGGTAGTGATGGAAGATGGAATGATCATGAAAGGTCCTAAACCGGTAATTCCTTCAGCATTGCAACAGGAATATATCCAGACTTTGCATCGTGGTCACCCAGGTACTGCTTCAGATAAAAGGAAGGCAAGAGGCATAGTACTTTGGCCTTCTATGTCAAAAGATATAGAGAAGGAGACTCTAGCATGTTCTATTTCTAATAGTACTAAACTACACCAACAAAAAGAGCCACTTCAGCTAAATCAGATTCCTGAGCTACCATGGTCAATAGTTGCGACTAATATTTTTGAATGGAATTGTCAACATTACTTACTGTTAGTAGACTCTTCAAATTGGTTTGAAATTGACCGCCTTCCTAATCTAATATCTAGCACTGTCATTATGATATTGAAGAGACATTTTTCTGTGCATGGCAGTCCACACAAAGTCGTATCTGACAATGTTGCACAGTTTACAAGTCAGCAGTTCAAGAATTTTGCTGAATCTTGGGACTTTGTCCATATTACTAGAAGTTCTGAGTATCCACAGTCCAATGTATTAGCTGACTATACAGTTTAAAGTGCAAAATGTTTATCACAGAAATCCAAGAGAGATGGTACTGATGTGATTATTAACCTACTCAATCTCAGAATTGTTCCTTGAGATAACTTGCTTGGTTCATCTTCTCAGAGATTAATGTCTAGACAGACAAGAACATCCTCGATGATCAGTAAACAACTATTGATTCCAAATGCTAAGAACAACAGAGTGGTCAAGACTCAACTTTTGAAAAAAACTTCAGTCACAAAAGTTGAACTACAATAAGTCCAGCAAACCTCTTAGACCACTAGGTGATGTAAATATTGATTGGAATATGATTAATAATAATACTCCCTCTCAGTCAATCTATCTTTATAACTTTACTCAACTAACAAACAGCATTACCAGACCTAACAAAACTAATCCTCCTGGGTCCATCTTGGACTGGATTCTAGTCAGCCACCCTGACAATATCTCCAACTCTGGTACCTTACCAAACTCATTAAGTGATCATCTCCCTGCCTTTATTGACCGTAAAACCCAACACCTTCCACACCAACAACATTACGCTCACTCTCGTAACCTAACTAATTTCAACCCTTCAGTATTCTCTGAAACCCTTAAACTAACAAACTGGGATTCACTCAACACTCTTCCCCTAGATGAAGCACTAGAACTCTTCAATACTACCTTCCTTAAAATCCTAGATTCCCAAGCCCCATTACAAAAAGGATAAAGTTCAACTCTGCCCCTTGGCTAACCAAAGACACTAAAACTCTAATGTGACAAAGGGACAAAACTTGGAAACTATATAATAAAAATAAAACCTCCGCATCTTTACTGCAATTTAAGCAACTCCGCAATCTTGCTAAAAAACTTATTATAAAAGATAAGAAATCATACTACAACAAACTTCAATCTACCCTAACTAACAATCCCAAAAAATTCTGGAATTCTATCAATTCACTCTTACATCCGGGTACAAAATTCAATCCCTGTCCAGACAATAATAAGACTGACACTGAAATAGCAACTCTCTTTAACTCATTTTTTACTGGCTCCATAGCTCAACTGGCTAAATCCTTCTCCACTTCCACCCATACCCCTAACCCAAAGCCTTCTTCTTCATCCATCCCTCACTCCAACTCTCTTAACCCTCCTCCCACTTTCATTCTACAACCCGTGTCTACCACCACTATCAAACAACTTCTCTTCAAACTCAAACCATGCTCAAATGCCCCTGACAACATCCCATCACTCTTTCTCAAGCTCGCAGCAGATGGCATTGCCATACCTATCAGCATTCTCATAAATAGATCCATTCAAGAATCTTATGTTCCCAAACTTTGGCGGGCAGCCCACATTCTGCCCCTCCATAAAGGAGGTAAAAATAATACCATCTCTAACTTCCAACCAATAGCTATTCTTTCCCCAATTTCAAAAATACTTGAAAAATGTATCCACCAGCAACTCATGCCCCACCTCCTCAATAACCATCTCCTCACTCCTACTCAACATGGGTTTCGACCTGGTCACAGTACCATTACTGCTCTTCATTCCTTCCTAGAAATTGTCAACCAAGCTTGTGACTCTGGAAATATTGTCTCCACTGTTCTTCTTGACCTTTCTAAGGCCTTCGACACTATATCCCACTCTCTCCTTCTCAACCACCTCTCTAACCTCAATCTCTCCCACAACTCTCTTTCTTGGTTCAGACGCTATCTCTCTGATAGATCCCAAGCTGTGAAATGGAATACTGGTACCTCAAAATTCCTACCTACCCCCACCGGTGTCCCTCAGGGCTCTATACTCGGGCCTCTGCTCTTTAACATTTTTATCAATGGTCTCCACTCTTCAATTCCTCATTCTCAAATAGTACAATATGCAGATGACTCCACTGTGATCTGCTCTGCCCCTAACCTTCCCGAACTCCAAGCGAAAACCCAATTGGCCTTCACAACCACAGAAAATTGGATGCTTCAAAATCATCTTTACCTTAATGCCAACAAATCCCACATCATTCTCTTCTCTCCCTCAAAAGCAATGACTCTGGACAAGTCTTCCTTCATAATTTCCAGCCTCTCGCAGTCCTCAATAGAAGTTGTTAGTTGTGCTAAACTACTCGGAGTCACCATTGATGAACACCTGAAATTTAATAATCATATTCAACTAAACATAAAAAAAAACCACCAGAAACTCAGTATGCTCTATAGAAATGCAAACTTTCTTACTCCATCTTCAAGACAAACTCTCGCCACTACCTACCTTCTCCCTTCTCTACTGTATGGTGCCCCTATTCTATCAAATCTCACCACCTTTATCTCCTCTAAACTTGAAAGTTGCTACTATAAAATTGCCAAATTCACTACTAACTCCCCCCATTCTACACACCATTGCATCTGCCTCCGTAGTCTCCAATGGCTAGAACTCCCTAATCAACTTGATTTCCTCCAACTTACTACTGCACACAAGCTAATTTTTAACCCCACTGCTTGCCCTGCATTATCCAATAGCTTAACCATATATAACCCTCCAAGGCCCCTAAGATCTAGCCACCAAAATCTTATTTCAGTGTACAGACCCAAACGACCCTCTGGCCAACTCCTACTTTCTTATACTACAGCAAAAAAATGGAACTCGCTTCCTTCCCTCCTAAGAGTCACTACAAGCTATGAACAGTTCAAATCTCTTCTCCATTCTCACCTTTCCCAAAATTGGAAATGTAATTGTCTACTTCCTACCTAGATCTTATTTCCTCCTAGTTCCTCCCCCCCCCCCCGGTTCCCCTTCTTCAACCTCGGTCAGTCCTTAGCTCCCCTCCCTCTTCCTCTTATCCCCCCCCTCCCTGACTAAACCCTTTACTTCCCTTAAATGCTCTCATCCCTCTACCCTCTTGTCTGCCTAGTCTCACATTTGAATCTTTTTGCCTTTTTCCTTAAGATGTTCTTCTGGACTCCTTCATAAAATGAACATTACTCTATCTCTTCTTCTGCTATCTTCCTCCTGACCTCTCTTCTCCTTCAAACTATTTCCTTCTCCTTCACCTCTCCTTTGCTTTCCTGCTCTTGCATTCAAACTCATTCTATATTTTCCTTTTTATTTCCTACTTCACTTAACATTACAGTAGCATAAAAACAAAATTCTCATACTGCCTACTGTACTTCATTGTTGAAAAACTGTCAAAATATTTTGCTATTAGAACTCTGAGTGTTTTTGTATATAATGTATTAGTTTTCAGTCTCTTTGCTGTGTTTTTGTGTGCAATGTATTATCTTCAATGTATGCTTGTGTTTTTGTGTACAATGTATTATTACAATGTATTCTCATGGAGCTTTTCTCCCCGGGCCTCCACTGAAAACTTGCTTCCGAGCCCAGTGGACTTCCCCGGTTATCAAACTGGAAATAAAATAAAATAAATAAATTAAGACAAGGAGAGACTGTGAGGATGCAAACATCTAAAGGATATGACTGAGTAGGAATTATCAAAAATATTTGTGAAGAACCAAGATCTTATACTGCACAATTAGAAGGAATGTATTTCAGAAGAAACCAAAGACATATACTTCCAGTCTCCGAACCAGTGATTCAGCCGATTGCCTGCAACAAAGACTCTGTTTCTCAGAATGACTCTAGACTCATTCAAATTACAGAGAACAGTGTATTTTCCTCAAACCCGCAGTGGTGGTGCTGCGGTAGCATTGTCACCTCACAGTAAGACACTGTCCGGTTCGACTCTCAGCTAGAGTGTCTTCTGCGTGGATATATGTGTGAATGGGCATACCTTCGTTGAAGATTGTATGTCAGGGTTGGTAACTCAACATGTAAAAATCAACTACCAATCATTAGCGGACCGGAGTTCCGCTGTGGCGACCACTACCTGGGAAAAGCCGAAAGACACAAACAGTGTATTTTCCTCAAATAATTGTTATGTAATCCCTGAAGTTCCTATTGAGAAAAATTCCCAAAGAAACTGTCCCTGTTGCTAAGCCCAGTCAAAGCTTTTATGTGACCAGATCAGGTAGAATTTCACGACTTGGTCTTGAGTTCGGATTTGTTGTTAATATTAAAGTGATATCTAGCATGTAGATTGTCTTATTCTCTTCTTGCATGTTGAACAAATCAAAGAGGGAGGATGTAGATCATTATGTGTATTGTTCCTAGTCAGCCACTGTAGCTAGATAGCATGTGCATATAAGTACTGAGCACGTGCAAGAACAGTGCCGTTTTGTACAGTCAGTCAGAGTGAATGCAGTCATGAATGGAGATGCGCATGCGGGTGTGTTTGTAGTAATGAGTGAATCAGTTAGCTTAAATACATGTTCTAATTACAGTTCCTGGCATGTTTATGTACAATAAATATCTTGAACCCCTACACCACCTCATCATCCCCTTTGAATGCATGAGACAAGTCACATCTTTGACATGTTGAACAATCTAATTCTTCTTCTCCATCTGCAAGACATTGGGGTCAGCCCTGATGCCACTGCATGGTTTAAAGACTGTCATAAAGAATGTAATCAGGTATTTATCCATCTGTTGAAAATAAAACTCATGTGATTCTTCAGTAAAATCACATAGAACTTAATTTATTAGTGCTATCAAAGATTTTTTTTTGGCCATATGTTAGCAGTAGTACACTGTGATAAAATTCAGGAAGTTCTAACAGCTCTTAGTAGGGAAAGCTATCCCCAAACATGGGGGATTTAACATTACATAGACCAAAAGTCCTTCTCAGGACTATTCTTGTATTACAAACTCTTGGGCTTCTGTAAGATATGAGAAATCTCTCTCTGTCTGGTTGCAAACTTGTTTTTTGTATAATGAAAGCTTATGACAATGTCTGTAGTTGTAAAACTTTTTCAGTCAATATATGAAAGTAGAAGAACTAAAGTAATACAAAATGGAAGAATAATGAATGAAACTAACCTGGAAAACAGGATGAGACACAGGTGCCACGTGAGTATAATTCTTTTCAGATTACTCATGAATGCTGTCAGAGTTTCTTATGGGAAACAATGTATTGGGAGATAACATTTTGTTCAGGGAACAAATTACTTTGCCAGTAATGATAAATTATACAGACAATGTAGTAACTATGGTACAAAATAAAGTGTGAGTAAGTACCGTAATACAAATTATGACAGATAAGCAAAGAGCAAAGTTGAAGGATGTGATGAAGAGACAAAATATTTATTTTATAAAAGTAAGAAACTGAAGTTATGGGGACATCATATGTAACAGATAGTGGTGTCAAATCAAAGGAAAGAGATATGATAGAAACATTTCATAACTGTGGAATATATGTGATCTATCTTCTGATATATATATATATATATATATATATATATATATATATATATATATATATATGTGTGTGTGTGTGTGTGTGTGTGTGTGATCTGTGGTCATGTGGATTTCCTCTGGGTGCTCCGTTTTCCTCCCACAGTCCAAAGACATGCAGTAGGTGGACTGAACACTCTAAATTGGCTGTAGTTGAGAGTGTGTGAGTGAGTGGTATGAATGAACTACCATGGCAGGGCTAACCACCCAGTGCTTTAAACCTTGGCTTTAGATGATCATCACTGTCGAAGCGACACCCTGACCCCATGTGCAAAAGGGTTTGGGGATGTATGTATGTATATATATATATATATATATATATATATATATATATATATATATATATATATATATATATATATATATATATATATATATATATATATATATAGAGAGAGAGAGAGAGAGTGTACTATTTTGAGGACAGTATATAATTTAGGATGAATTTATGATACCTGATCTGCTATTCAGAAAAAAGCCTTTTCTGGGAAGGTTTCTGCATCATTCTATACCTTTCAGATTCTGAGACAGCTCTAACCTCTGAGGTATTCACCTTACAGGGGCCTCACCTCAGAGGTAAATCTTGTGTGATAAATGGCATGGTAATGCAGTCGTCCAGGGGTGGCTAAAGCTAATTAGCTGTGTGATCTCCCCAGGAAATTTTCACTGGTACTGAATTATTCAGCTCATCTGAGTAAAATTATACACTAAGAAGAAAGAGAGGAACGTGTCAAAAAATGGCTGTCAGCCATGGGCGTGTGTGTGTGTGTGTGTGTGTGTGTGTGTGTGTGTGTGTGTGTGTGTGTGTGTGTGTGTGTGTGTGTGTCTGCGGGAGCAGGAATAAGACTGCATGAATATGTGCATGTGTGTCTGGGAATGTGTGGATGTGTGCTCGGGCACGCATGCATGTTTGTGTATATTGGTGTTTGAATTTTTTTGCATCTGTGGAGGTGCCTTTAATAACACAAAACATGGGTTGCTAGTGAAAATGCTGAGATGTTCACAGCTAACAATACAATGTTCAATTCAGAGACATGGTAATGAACCACTAATGAGGTCCTTACAATTTCTCTGCTTCAGAATTTCATTCTGTCACATTATGTGACCAACCCACATTCAGCAATTTGCATAGGTGGAGTGAAATTCTGTGATTCCCAGGGCAAGTGTTCTGGAGAATGAATTATTAGAAATAATGTTTTATGTTATTTGGGTATCAGACTTAATCCTCCTCACAGCAAGAGGTTCTCTGGTTCTATCCTCGGCTGGGGTGCCTTCTCTGCGGAGTCTGCATGTCCTCCCTGTTGTCACGTGGGTTTCTTCCGGGTGCTCCGGTTTCCTTCCACATCCCAAAGACATGCTGTAGGTGGATTGGACACTCTAAATTGGCCCTAGGTGTGAGTGTGTGTGTGTGTCTTCTGTGGAAGGTTGGGTGTCAGTCTGGCACCTCAACACTGTAAAACTCCACTGCCAATCATGAGCGGACAGATGACCCACTGTGGCGACCCCTAACCGGGAAAAAGCTGAAAGAAGAAGAAGAATGGTATCAGACTTAATCCTATAAAAAAAGAAACCGTATATAATAAAACAGAATGATGTGGATGAGTCTTAACTAATCCTATAGCATTTATTTGCTCTACATTTACACTGGATAATGAGCAAACTTAACAAAGAAGAAAACAGCATCTTCAAAAATTGTTGGAAATAAAATGTTTAGAATTTTATTTTGGAAAAAAAACAGAATAAAAGTAAAATTTGATAGGACTCAAAAGGTCAATAAAAGAATGGTGTGAGTATATTATGAAGACGTGGTATTATATTAATCCCTGAGAAAATTTAATAGAAAGAATTAAGGAAGTTATTAAAGAAAGCAGGGA
Organism: Protopterus annectens; assembly: GCF_019279795.1. Lineage (NCBI taxonomy): Eukaryota > Metazoa > Chordata > Ceratodontiformes > Protopteridae > Protopterus > Protopterus annectens. The sequence continues at coordinate 1,586,248,308 of NC_056737.1, forward strand.
AAGATTTGGACGCGCAAAAGAATGTGCAGAGTTTTTGTGTAGAATTTCTGAAAAATCTGCCTGTGAATGCCATACTGAAAGGTAAACAACTAGAAGAAAGAAGGTGCAATGTATGTAATAAGAAAAAACAAAACAGTTGAACTTTTTCTTTTAGATTATGTAAAAGAAATTTTTGAAAGAAAAATATGAAGTTATAGGGAAGTGAGGGTGTTACAATTGATAAAATTTTTTATGTATGCTATGATATATTAAGAAAGTATAATAGAAAGAATGTAGACAAGAATGTTTTTATGTGACTATGATATATATATATATATATATATATATATATATATATATATATATATATATGGTTCCCTTTCACAAGATCGAATTACTGAAAGCTCGAAACTCATAAGATCGAGTTTAAAATCTCGAGTTTCAGTAACTCGAAATTGTGAACGGGAAGTGTAAAAAATTAGATTAAGGGTTTTACTTACCTTTGTGTAGGGGGCTGGATCCCCCTGTACTGTTCCTTCTTTAATGTGCAGGTTTCATGAACGCACTTCAACGGAGGAATAGAAAGTGTCCCGTTGTGCGCTTATGCATATAGCGCATAATGGTACATTTCCATCTCCTTTGCTGTAGTGCGGTCTCAGAGTTGGTATATTTAATTAGGGCAGTGTGGGGGGTGCAGGTGGCACAGCCCCCCTGCAAAAACATTAGAAAAAGTGTTTTTTTTACTTTCCTTTTGTGCCCCTTCACAATTTCACGTATATGAATACTCGAGATTTTGGGCTCGGGCTTATGAGTTTCGAGTATTCATATATTCGATCTTGTGAAGGGGAATTATATATATATATATATATATATATATATATATATATATATATATATATATATATATATATATATATTTATTTATATATATATATAGTTAGCAAGATGTAGTGAATTGTTAAATATAATAAGAAATAGGATGAGCATGATCCTAAAAAATGAATACAAATATGATTGTGGATGAAAGAAGGAGGGGATGTTTGAGGAATGCACCCTTTTCCAGTTGTAAATGTGTAATATGTATTATTATTGTTACTTAATTTTTATTGATGCAATTATTTTTGATAGAAGTATTTTCCTACTTTTAATATAAAATAAAGTCCTCTGCTCTTTTTGATAAGTGCCCTAGGATCATTTACATCCACCTGAACTACCACCAGTTCAGTCAGGTGGCACCTATGATTAACTGTCTCATCTGAAGAATTGCACATCTGTAAGTGCTGCAGCCATTTTATACTGCACTGCAATATCAATAGTGGACAACGAATCTAGCCTCTTGGTGTGGGAACTGAACCCACAATGTTCTGTTCTACCAGTACAAAAAGGTAGTGTGCTACCTGTTGACTTGCTGACATTGATACTGAATTAGTAGCACTTTGCATAAATAGTAAGCTTTTTTAAGTACCTCCTAAAAGTTTTACGCTTATTAATTTAGTCGTTTCTAATATTCAGACAGGTTTTTTGGGTATGTTGGTGCTTTTGCTATGCCTTATGTAGATCCTTTTAGTTTGATGTTGTTTTAGTACATGTAGTGATTATCCTGATGGTTTCTTGCAGTGTGTGTAGCTGTTTGATGACATATTCAGAGTGCATATGTAGCATTAGATGTCACAGTGTATATATTTCATTGCTGATATACAGAGTTCATATGTCATTTTGTCTGCAGTCAGACTGGAATATGAATTACTATGCATGATATCTGGGTCTTGAAGGATTTATGTGAGTGCGTGTGAGCACGTGACTGAGGAAATGTGTGTGTGTGTGTGTGTGTGTGTGTGTGTGTGTGTGTGTGTGTGTGTGTGTGTGTGTGTGTGTGTGTGTGTGTGTGTGTGTGTGTGTGTGTGTGTGTGTGTGTGTGTGTGTGTGTGTGTGTGTGTGCGTGTGTGTGCGTGTGTGTGTGTGTGTGTGTGTGTGTGTGTGTGTGTGTGTGTGTGTGTGTGTGTATCTACATTTATTATCCTTTTTAGAAGTATTATGTGGTCCCATACGTGTACTTCTTGCATTATGTAAATTAAACTTACAATGGCTAAAGCTGAACATCAAAAAACATTTTTGAATACTTAATCCCTTTTGTCCCTCACTTTCATGTTTACACTCGGCATTCTTAACTCTGTCTATAAAAAGGATCTAAAAACTGTCAATGAGCAGCATGTTGCTGGCAGATTCTACCAGAATAGCTCATTTCCTTGGTCTGGAACTTCTGCCAGGAAAATATCATGTGAACGTTCCCAAAAAAATCACCTGCTTCTGTATGTCACTTCATAAAGACAACAAGGATACTAAGAATTTCTGAAGCCAAACAGGCAGATCTCAGCCTCATTTTGTTTTTTTGATTTACAGCACTCATGTAATCACATCAAATGTACAGTGACTGCATTACAATCAGTTAAATATAAGCCAGCTTCCATGCTTTAAGAACTTCCGGAAAATTCCCCTACTTGTAACACTTCTGCTTCTATATATGCTTCGTCATGCACATTAATAGCCTGCAGCACCACTTAGCAAAATACATCATAAGTCTTGCAACACCAACCACATATGTTTAGATGATAGATGTTTCAGTATTAAGTTCCCTGCATGTCAGTTCACAGTATATAATAGTCTCCAATCAGATGCAAGAATTTTGTTACCAGCATTGTCCAAGTCTGACAGAGGTTTCAAGAGACAGAAAGTTATGCTGAAGAATTTAGTTCTTTGCCTGTGACAGCATCAAACAGGAATATACTCTGTGAATCCACTCAGGCACAAGATATTCAACAGTGAGCTAAATATAAATCTGCCATGCATTCAGAATATCCAGAATAAACCTCAATCTCAGGCAGGAACTTCTTAAACCAATTCAGGATTTAGGTCTTGGAGGAGGCTTGTTTGAAATAGAACTCTTCTGTTGCACACACATTAAGTATTATCTCCAGAAATGTGTGGGCTACCTTTTCTGCTAGAAAACCTGCAGCTATTGTGCTTTGTAGACAATCTTATTCCCAGATGTCGATAATCCCATGTTATGATTTAGGGATGACAGACCTTAATAAAAAGTTGCCATCTTTTCTGTCTGTCTGTCTATCTCTTTCTGTCTTTCCATCTTCATTGGTTGATTCAGTGCATTCCTGTTTGAATATATGTGAATTTTTTTCTGGGGAAACAAGCCTGACTTGCAGAAAGAAATACAAAAAAATATGTTTGGGGTGCTGCTCACATTGTAGAAGAATTTGTAGCAGTTGCTCTGGATTTGACTTCAGACAGCCAATCTATTCATCCCTGCACTCATGCTGTCCCATCTAAAACAACATATAATGGGTCGCATTCCTGTCCCTCACAGGGTTCCACTACTGAACCCTGAATATCAGAATGCTGAGGAACCAATACACGAAAAAACTATCCCCAAAACAGAAACAAGGTGCAAAATTTAACTGCAAATGCTTTTTGCAGGGGACAGCTCCCTCCACCCCCTCATGTATGGGGCAAGACCCCAAAGTTAGGTATACCAACTCCACAGTCACATCAACTAAAGGAATCATTGTTGGGGCACACTTAGAAATTACACCAGCAGTGATTTCCAATGGAAAACAGCGATCTTCATTATGTTCCTCAGCACCTTGTGCTTCAGGCAACAGAAAATCAGGGAATTTCACTTCAGCCATCTGCAGTCATTCATCTATTATGTGTAATACCTTTCTAGTTAAAATTCCAAGCTAAGGAAATGTGTACTGAAATTTACAGTATTTTTGTAGCTGGAGCTACTACAAATGCTCATGAGCTATTAGCTCACGACACACTTGCTCTAATTATTGTTAAGCATTCTTGTGAAAACGTTATCTATTCACAATGCTCTATTTCATCTTGTGGAAAAACCAGCGTGAATGATGTGAAGTAGAAAAAAAACAGTAAACAGGGAAAAAATTCACACTGTGTGTACTGAGCAGAAAATGGCAGTAAAAATTCCTTTGTAGTCCAACAAGGGTTATCTTCAAAAAATATATACCAAAGCCCAAAGTATAAAAAATAAATTTAATAAAACACAAGGATTCCAAGATGGTGGACGTTCAGTAAACACCCTCTCCACAGAGCTCCTAACAAAAATCAAGCAACCTAGGTCATAGCCATCTATCTCTTTACAAGGAGTGACTATTTTAAAGAATTTTGCAACCTTCTTCTAACTATTCTTTCGACTTAGGTCTCTACTAGAAGTAGCTTGAAGGAAAAACATGATTTTACTGCCTGTGCAGATACATGAATTTCACCGCATGTAAAGCTAGGCCAGAAGTCAGCATTACATCCCTGAAGTGCAAACCAGGTGTGGGAAAATGTTAAAATGTCAAAAGATACTGAAATATTGGAGATCCAGACCACAAAAACAAAACTCTCGGCAATAGCCTCGCCTGAGATAGACATGCTTTCCAAAAGGCAGAAAGTATCTAAACAATAGGTATCTATAACGGTAATGGCATAACAGAAGTCTGAATTCAATATCCAAATGGAAGAGCTTAAACAAGCTCTCCTTCTTATCTAAACAGCAATACAAAACTTCTCCGAACAGCTTTCTAGCTTTGGTAAAACAATGAATCAGATAGCAGAACACATGGATCTCATTGAATCTAAAACACAAGAAAATAAATATCAACTAAAAGAAGAAATCGGTGCCAAAAATGATACAATATTTGAAATTCAACAGAAACTGGTGGATTTATAAGCCAGAAGCTGTCGGAATAACATATTGATCAGAGGGCTATCTCAAAGTTATGAATACAGTCAACTACCAACAGTTATTATCTAGATTTTTAAAAGCTTGCTTCCGAAAGAAGAACACTCTAAAGAAATAGTTATCGAAAGACCCCATCGCTCACTGTACAAAACACAAGACACAAATATCCCAAGACAAATTTATATCAAGCTTGTAAATTACCAAGATAGTCAAAACATCTTGGGGGCTGCCAAAAAGCAAAACCAGATAACCTGGAATGGCATTAAGATTACTCTTTCACAAAATCTCCCTGTTAAGATTAAGAAGGTAAGAAGAAGCGACAAAGTCTGTCTCCGTATTGTGCAGACCTGATTAGTCGCAAGATAAATTTTCAAATGCACTATCCTAATGCTCTCATGTTTCAGTACAAGGACATTAATATGCAGCAAACTCACCCAAAGAGGCGAAAGCTGCATTCATTAAATGCTTTGGCAGATCTCTGGATCTTTAAACTCCTTTATGAAATACCAATCCTTCAGAGTACTAGGTATCATCTTTGGTTTCTTTCCTTAATACCTTGTGTAACTGTATTGCTGTAATTCTGTTTAAGATTAATCCCTGGGAAACCGGAAGTACACACATTATCTAAATTCAACAGCAACGGAACGAAAAGTGCGATGTATGTTGGCCAGTAGGGGACAATTCAGATAACAACTTCCTATTCTGTTAAAGTGTACCCTATCATCGTGATGATACCATAGTGAAATGGGAGTTAAAGAATATAATTTGCAGTAGACAACCTCACAAGGAATACTTGGACAAATGTAAGTTTATAAAAATGTTTCAGTTTACCAGACTTAAACTATATTATAAAGTGGACACATGGATCGTATATCCCAGACATTCGCTTTGCATAAATATCACAGGCGATGATGGTTATAGCAGCGGCAGTGTTGTTTACATGATTAAATATGCATTATATGAGGCATACCTCAATTTCTCATAGTGACCAAGATTGAAATTACTTCTGGAACAACTTTTCTTTCTTCCTTCTTTTCCTCGGATTCTCTCTAAATAATTACGCATGTTACTGAGTTTGTTTGTAACCTCTGACTTTGTCTTTATCGAGATCTTAGAGTAAGATGGCAACAGGCAAATGAAACAAGAGGCCAGAAAGACAAGGATTTGGTTAATGTTTTTTCTGATCCCGGAGCATCAGACTAATGGTCCTGAAGCCTGGGCCATTCACCACTCATGTATATAGGTCCTTTTATGAAATTCTGCTGCATAGTAATTCATGGCATAGATTTCTCTTTATTAAAATATAGATTTATAAGGTTAGAAGTTGTTCTCACCTCTGACCCCTATATTCAGATTAAGTATCAGGGGTAGAGCTTTATTACTCTGTTATCACTGGTTTACTGTTCACTACAGAACTAGATGTATTCAAATGGGAAGACTGTACTGTATCTCTACAGTTGCAAATCAATATAATTGACTCTGGACTTACAGAAAAATATAAATCTTTGTCACAAAGGTTATTAGCATGGGGAATTGGATTGCTAGAATTTATTGTGAATAGGGATTTGATTCTTTTTTGCTATGCTTGTATAACTCATAAGATTGTAGTAAATATTTACTAACCTGCTTTTAAATTTCTTTAACATAGGATTGATATTAGATGTATAACTTAAGGAAGACTAGCTTCAGTACCATTTTTTTGTTTTTTCTTGTTGCTTATTGCTATTTCCGCCTAAACGCTCGTTTTCTGGCATTTATTGCTTCTCAGAATGCTCATTTTACACTGAAATTGCATTTATTTGTGCCTGCACTTTAAAATTAATTTTTTGTTGTAAATTGTATTTTTAACTATTACTGGCTTCCCACTCAAGTGCGACAGCCATTACTGCACTATAAAAGTGTTTTTGCATTTGTTTCTACTGTTTTCTTGAAAAAAACAAAAAAAACTCTTGCTATTTTCCTGCCTTACTAAGCTAGAAAAGTCCAGTTTCAGATACCTGCTGATACCTGGACTGTGTTTAAGCTTCTGTGTTTGGCCATACCTTATTTGGGCAAAAAGGAAGTTTCTTTGTTCACCGGTGAGAACGGGGAGCTCTGAACAGCCTACCTGCCCTTGGAGGAGTGGTTTCTGCCCAGAAACTGTAGTTTTATTGGCCATTTTGGGCTAATTTCTATCTCTTTAATCTTTCTGATATAATAACCGCACTTGTGCGGTTTTGCAAGCTGGGCAGCGCTGGTTAGCTAGGGTTAAACTATTCCCAACTCCATGAAGTCTACTCTTCAGTTTTTCCCTTGGAACTAGACAAACCTTCAACTTTAGCACTCAAACCATTCATTTTACAGCCCAGCATTTGCTTAAAACTCATAACAAGCACTAAATACCCCTAGCACTAGCCCCCCTTATACTGTCCAGAAGGAAAAGGCTCTCTATTTGTCCCCACCAGTCAATCAGAAAAACAGCTCACTCCTATTCAGGCATGTTCAAAGGGCAGTTTCCAGTGTACTCTCCAGTCCAACTGGTGAATCTGGTCATTTTGAGGCAATGTTACAACTGCCTCATGTACACAGACAACCCTCTCCTCCTACCACCAAACACTAATATATGCGAGAGATGCAATTATACAGCCAGACTGGAGGTAAAGCTCTCTCAACCCCAGACTTTAACTGATTGTCAAGAGGAGAAGGGTAATACTTGCAACACACCACCAGTCTCACATAGACCTAACAAACCAACACAGGCAAATAACACACATAAATACACAAAAACATACTTGGAAGCTCTAAATAAAAATCTGCAAAAGCAACAGAGACCTCCAAAGCAGACATCCAAGCAACCTCCACAACCCATCACCAACCATGAAACACATACTTCACATAATCAGTGTGCCACGCAATCACAGCCCTAAGGCAAAATAACATACCCAACACACTAGTGATAGGCGACTCTATAGTCAGGCACACTGATGTCCCACTAACTAGGCTGGACAAGGAGAAGGTTACAGTTAGCTGCCTATCGGGTGCCAGGATCCGCCACATAACACAAACACTCTGGTCACTCCAGAACAAGTACAAATACGATTCTGCCATTGTACATGTTGGTGTAAATGACCTGAGATGTACCTACCTGGACTAATGAAAAGAGACATGGAAGAGCTCTCTGATCATATAGCCCAGACAGTTATGACCCTGACCCTGAGTAGCATCCTGCCCTCACCAAGAATGATGACACAGTATAAAGAAAAAAATATCAACTTCAACAATTGGCTAAGTTCCTGGTGTCATTCAAAGGGGATCCAGTATCTGTATGCCTGGGATGACATGCTCGACAAGCCACGCTGCTTCGCAAGAGATGGCTTGCACCTGTCACTCTTAGGCTTTCGAATACTGTCAAAGGCTCTTGCCGCCCCCATAGTGCCTTTTTTAGTCAAGGCAAAAAAGACAAACCCACCACCGTAAATAGCACAAGTAACCAAAAACTGAGGGTAATACTACTCAACACCAGAAGTCTAAACCTCAAAATGCACACACTCGAGGCACTCCTCAGTATAGAGAACATCGATATCTGTGCAGTAACAGAAACCTGGTTTTAGGCTCCAGAGAGCACCCTAGCACTACCAGGTTATAACTCATACCATACCTTTTGGCCACAGAACCCTGACCAAAACACAAAAGGCGGGGGTGTATCCATATTCATCAAGGATACTCACACCTCCAGATTAGTGGCACAGCACGATGCATCAGAGATCATCCAAGTGCAACTAACAATGGGCAAAACTGCAATCCAAATTGTAGCTTGCTACAGATCACCCACCATGACCCAGGACTCCCATTCCGCATTTCTGGAGACACTGGAAAATATGAAGGTCCTACCAAACACCCTAATACTGGGTGATTTCAACTACCCAAACATTAACTGGGAGAACTACTGAAGTACTAACTCCCTTGCCCAGTGCTTCTTGGAATTTATAAACTCGAACGCCCTGGATCAACTGGTCAACACTCCCACCAGAGAGAACAACATATTGGACCTGGTCATCACCAACATGGGCGACTGGTGTTCCACATCTGACGTCAACCCCTTGCTGGTTAGATCAGACCATAGACTAATCACTCTGGATATTCACATTCTGCCCCCAACCCCAATCAAGGAAACCACCGTGAAAAACTTTCCAAAAGCAAACTTCACGTTGCTTAAGACCGAGGTGGAAATGTTCACAGCCCCCACGCCAATGGACAATGCTGTCCAAGCTGCTGAAACCTATACAAAGGCACTCTATGATCATCTGCAGGAATGCATGGATCATGCTATCCCAAGTAAAACCAAGACTCACTCCTCCAAGAAAAAGAAACCAGTCTGGTGGACCCCTGCCTTAAACAGGCTCTACAATAGAAGAAGGAAACTAGTACAGATAAGAGCAAAATCCCTAGAAGGAAAGACATCCCTGATCAGTATCAGCAAGAAACTACGATCCCTCACTAAATCATCTAAGGCTAGCTTCGAAAGAAAAATTGCCAAGGACTCCAAAGATAACCACAAAGTGTTCTTTAGCTATGTCAAGAACCTAAGTGGAAGCTCTCAGATCTGCTCTGAGCTGGTGCAGAATGGCACAAAATACACTGAACCAACTGATATTGCCAACATTTTGGCAGACAGGTTCAGTGCAAACTTCACACCCCTCTCACCCCCTAAAGGGCCCATAACCATGCCAGAAGAATGTAAGGCCCCGGCAATCACTGAAACACAGGTTAAAACAGCCCTATCCAAAGCCAAAAACACAGCCTCAATGGGACCGGACGGTGTCTTACAAGAGCTCCAAAACGAACTAAACCCTCACCTTAACACACTGTTCAAACTCAGTCTCTCTACAGGCTACATGCCCACAGAGTGGTGCACAGCAACAGTTATCCCACTCCACAAAGATGGCACCACAACAGACCCTGGGAACTATCACCCTATAAGCCCGACTAGCCTGTTCTGCAAGGCTATGGAGTACATCATCATGGAACTCATTAACAGAGACATTGGGAACCTCCAAACTTTGGACCCCATCCAGTTTGGCTTTGTTAAGGGCAGATCATGCCTCCTAAACCTGGTGGACTTCTTTGAGACAGTTACCAAGGCATTAGATAAGGGTAAGGAGGTCCACACAGCCTACCTAGACCTTGCAAAGGCTTTCAACACCATTCCCCATTCTGGTATTATAGACAAACTCACCAACCTAAATATTAACCCCTACATCACAAGATGGGTTGCAAATTGACTCACGGACAGAACCCATGCGGTGAGAGTTGCAGACTCTAGGTCCAACTCGAAACTGGTTACAAGTGGCGTCCCCCAGGGCTCAGTCCTAGGACCCCTCCTGTTCAGTATATACTTCTCAGAGGTACAGGCAAGCACAGGAGAACTTTGGTTGACCAAGTTCACAGATGACTGCAAATTAGGGGCCATAACTGATTCTCCGGATGATACAGACACCCTCCAGAAGGGTCTCACTGAGACGGATACCTTGTGTCAAAATCATGGCCTCAAGCTGAATGCCAAAAAGTGCATAGTCATCCCCTTTGGAAAAAACAAAGTACTCATGAACTACCACATACATGATAGTCCCCTAAATACAGAAAAAGTAATAAGGGATCTGGGGACCCAAGTACATAGCAATCTCTCCTTTGATAATCATATTGCCAAGGTGGTTAGAAAATCCTTCTATGTGGTCCACCTAATCTCAAAAGGGTTTGCATCCGGAACAAAGGAGGTTATTGTGCCTCTCTACTCATCACTTATTAGACCCTTTATAGAATACAATGCCCCATTTAGGATGTACCTTACAAGACACCTGAAACAACTGGAAAGACCACAAAAGTACCTCACCAAGAAGATTACTGGCCTCAAACAGATGACCTATGCAGTCCGACGAAATAAACTCCAGCTGTACTCGGTTGCATACAGCTTACTCAGAGGTGATCTCTGCTTGACATACAAGGTCATGTCCAACCCAGAATTGATGGATATGCCCCACCTAAACAAAAACAAATCCCTGAGAGCCACACGCTCTAGGGATATAAACCTTATCACATCGATAAATAGAACGTGCTGGTGGGACAGATTCCTGACCCAGAGACTCCCCATGCTTTGGAACAAGATTCCAATATACATCAGGCAGAGCCCCTCTCTAGCAGTCTTCAAGAGAAATCTTGACGGCTGGATGGGAAACAGAAAATTTACCCTGGGGACCACTGCAGTGGCTCTGCTGGACAGAGGCACAGGGAACTAATGGCTCTGCTGGTCAGAGGCACAGGGAACTAACCTAAGGGGGTGGCAAAAGCCAACACGCTTTGGCTAGGCTTATAAATGCCCTTGGGCAGATAGCCTAGTACTTACCTATGAACCTATGAACCTATAAACCTATAGAGACTTCAGCTTAGGTGATATGTGATGATTATGCTGCCAGACTAATACCTGCTCTAAATTCTATATCTCCCTGCTATTCCTTGTAAATGCTCATTTTTTTTTGTCATCTCTACCTACACAATCTGACGAAAGCAGTATAAGCTAATAACTGAATAGTCATTCATTGCTATAAACACTTCAGCTTCATACTGGCACTAGAGACAAACAGGAGTACAGTGGTTATGTGGTGTTAGATAAAGGATGACTCGCTTTGGGGTAGTCACAGCAGTGTATATTAGTTTTAGATATGTGAGTGAGTTTAAACAGTTAAGTTTAAAGATTTTCATAGGTTACATGCCCACATTATTTAATAGTAGTATACTATGCAACTATCTTGTAACTTACTTTTGTCTATCCCTTCCAGTTAAGGTGGTTATGTGGGTAGGCACAGGTTTAGTTCTGGAAGAGTTCAGTGCAACTAATATAAGACATATGATCAACTCATCAGAGAGAAAGGAAATGGGCATATGAACGCAGGATCATATCTATCTCAAAATCTGGTAATAATTGATCTATGTAAGAAGTCTTAGTATCTGGTTATTGAATTCATGGAATGTGAGAGGATTGCAAGATAAGAACAAGAAAAAATTGTTACTCCATCTAATATTTAAGTTTGAGGCAAATGTCTACTAAACAAGAAATGGATAAAAACTTTCATTGCATCCGGAGACAGCACTAACTCCAAGGGTGTTGCCATTATAATTAAAAAATCATTCCAAGACCCTATCATAGAGTTTAATTCTGATATAAATGGTAGATGGTGTTACTTCACAACAGTGAACCCCAAAACGTTAAAACCAATTTTATTCATAAATGTATAGGTATATGGCCCATGCTCAAAACAGCAGGATTTCATTTTGGAAATTCACAACCTGCTCTATAAATACCATGACCACTACCACATATTAGGAGGAGACTGGAATGCAGTCATTACCCTATGATAGACTGCACTAGTAAAGCAAACTCATACAACTTTCAGCCTTCAATAGCCATAACTGAACTCATTTCAGACTTCTTTCTTCCTGATCCTACAACAACAGCAACAACAACTCCTTGATCCAATATCTTTTGGTGAGGACGTACAGAAAAATAACCATTATAGATATTATTCTAAATGTCACAACTCCTGGTCCAGGCTTGATTTCTTTTTAATTTCTGAATCATTGGCAAGAGGAGAAATAATTTATTCCACTGAGCCCAGATTTTTATCAGATCAGTCAATGATTACACTTTAAATAAACTGGCCAACCAAATCATCAAACAACATTAGTATAAGCAACTGGTCGTTACATAATAATTTTCTCTTTAAACCAGAAGAGACAAGAGGGATATCAGACATGCTAACAGAGCTAGATAACAATCTAACTTCTCTATATATTCCATACAATGTCCAATGGGCTGCTTGTAAGGCAACACTTAGAGGCATTTTAATCCAAAAAGCCTCTTATTTTAAGAAAATGGGAAAAGAAAAGGAAAGTAGGTTAATTCTTGAACTCGAGGAACTAGAGAGGAAACTTCTGATAGCACACTGTCCTGATGTTGAGAAACAGATAATAAAAACACAGAAAGAATTATTTGAATTACATCGGTAGAACTACTCCCTTCAAGAACAAAAATTCATAGCCAGATATATGAGATGGGCATAAGCTCCATCTAGAACTCTTGTGAGAATAATAAATAGTAAGCAGAAAGCTTCAAGGATTACCTCACTACAATATCAAGATAAATTATTCAAAACGGATCGACAAATAATAGAGATATTTAAACAAATTTACACAGAAATATATGGCACAAAGGACCATCACCAAGGGCACCTGCAGGCAGGTGCAAGGGGGTGCACTTTCACCCTCCTGGATTTTCTTAATGCTATCTGGCAAAACACACTTTTTTTTCTTATTATTTCCACTTACTTTGTTTTTTCCCATAAAGCCTGCATTGTTATTTGTTCAGAACTTTAAAAAGAGATCTGTTAGTGGAGGTGGTGTGGCAGGCAGTCACATGACTGACGAGTCTGACGTGACAATGAGCCTCAAACTCCTCCTTAAATAATCGTAGTTGCATTTGTATGATCATGGAAGACTGCAGGTGGACGGTGGAAGAGTATTCTTCCTGATTCCATCCTCCTGAGCAAACCAAACCATTGTGTGGTGAGTGGTGGAAGGACTGGACTGGTGGTGGTGCGTGTGGTGTTGGTATTACAAGAAGAAGGTAGGTTGGGTTGGGTTTTTTTGTACAGTGACTGACTGAACACTTGGCGCCAAAACGCAAAAGTGGCGCGGCACACTTACTTGAGATGGCATGTGTGTGTGAGAGTGAGTGGTGCTCTGGACTGCACCCTCATCCACCGTGTCTGTTATTCCCAATCCCTACATCAAAAATCACACCTTTCAACCCTCAATTGTGCACCAGTTCAACATACAGCATGTCTGACCATCCCTCCATCATCACAATGTGATGAGCTGCCATCTTGCTTTCCTCCTGTGCTTTTCTGGCTGCCCAGTGCCAGTTAATGTGGAGCTTTAAAGGTTGCTTGATTGAATCAAGTTGATTCTTCATGCTAAGAATGAATAAATTAAGCCTGAATGAAATACTACTCAAAGAATTTATTCATTCTTAGCATTCCGGCTGCAGCCTGCAGCCAGAGCAAAAGTTCATTATGTTTCCGACTTTCCTTTTCTGAAAGTCAGAATTTAACCACAGATTTTGAACTATGAGACACCTTAATTACTACTAGACTTCCACATGGCCGTAATACAAGATATCTGAGACTGTGTGTCTGTGGCTTTGTTTCTTGAAATTATTGGAAAATGCTGTACAGTTTAGAGCAAGAACAAATAAATGACAATATTTGTTGCAGCTTTTATCAAGGATGGAAACTAGAAGCCATGGTAGGTTAGGTTAGGTACCTGTGAATTTATAATAAACCCAGCCCAGGAAAGGAAAATAAGTCAGGAAAAAGTTAAGAAACATTCATGTTTATTAATGCTTATTAATAACCTGCATTATTTTTGCTTATGTAACATCATTATTAAATATTATACATTTTATTAATAAACTATTATTTTTTTTTCTGATAATGAGAGGTTGTATAAGTTCAGTAGCTGGATTATGAATTTCAGTATATTAAATGATCAGAATGTATGCATTTCAGCTATAAGCACATGCATTTTATTATACCGTCCGTATCCCAGCATGCAAGATATGAAATTTGCCATTTCTGTAACAAGTTGAATATATAGACTAAATGGTTCATAATAGACTGTATGATATATTAACATGTAGTGAAGTCAGCAGTGAATTGCTTTTGGATTTTATCAAGATCACAATGTCTTACGGCTCGCAGTACATGTTCTTCTCTTTTCTCCTAATTTCTCTCTTTCTGTCATTCTCTCTCTCTCTGCCTCACCCACTTTCTCAGATAAATGTTGATGATTCATGATTGAAGTAGCTATACATGTCTATGTTTGGTTCTGAACAAGTCCAGTATATTTTGGATGGAAGAGCTCAACTTATGTGTTATTAAACTTTGTTAGTCCTACTCATCATTCTGTTGGAATCTTTTTTTATAGACTTGATAAGCCCTGTGGACCCAGCTGTGGCTATTTGGTTTGAGTGGTCATATGGTTACACACCCACTTTTTGAATATAAATGTCTATGTGCCTGCCTGCATATGTGTGTGTATGTAAACCTATGTATGTGACCCTGTACACCACCTAAATGTTTTCTATACATATACATTCTTACTTTCAGACTTACTGAAGTTTGCATGGCAATCGCACTTTTCCTCTTACATATGCTGACATAACTGTATTTAGAAGATGAAATACATTTATCTAATTCATGTCCCCAGACAGTGTAAGTTAGAGATCTTTACTTGCTTATTTTAATTTCTGATGGGAAGACTACTGAAAGTCAATGTTGGGTTGGGAGTGCGACCTAAGGGTTGGGAGGGTGACCTAATGGTTAAGGTGTTTGCCTTACAAACACAAAGTGCAGGGTTTGAGTCTCACAAGGGATAATTGGCTAGGCTTAAAATGGCTTGCATGGCCAGTTAGTTTAGTACTAATCTATCAACCTAGTCTTCAAATTATCATGGCAACACCAAAAATACTTCTATTTTTTTCTGCTTTATATTTTTAGTCTGTTCCTCATCAAAATCTTTTTTTTTTTTTTGGATACAAATCACTGGGATGATGAACTAACCATTAAAGTTAATATATAATGACATGCATTTCAGTTTCAGACTTCATATCATTTAGAAAATGCATTCTAACACAAATCCTTTTATTCTAGCAACTTTCTCAACGTGTTCCCAGTTTTGGGCCTTACACATTACTTGTGCTATGAGATGAGATTGACAGGTAGGGGTGTGTATCAGAGGAAGGTAGTATACCCCGTGGGCCATGCCTCAGCTATCCAGGTTTTTGCAGAACGTCCAGATTTTTGCCTCATATTCCACCCGAAAAGGATTTCAGTTGCTAATTAGTGACAGACATTTTCAGTTTTACGTGTCATATCCTTTAGAAAAATGCTTACTAACACAAATCCTGTTGTTATTCTAGCAACTTAACTTTATAAGTTCATCAGAGCAATATTTTTATTCTGTCCCTGTTTATTTTAGGCTTTGTCCAGATTTCTTTTACTAACAGGTTAAGTGTGTGTGTGTGTGTGTGTGTGTGTGTGTGTGTGTGTGTGTGTGTGTGTGTGTGTGTGTGTGTGTGTGTGTGTGTGTGTCTGAAATGACCTACTTAGAGTTAGCAGGTGGAATTTATTTTCAAGGAATTGAGAGCTTCAAGGGAAGAGAAGTTTATTGCTGCTCATCATGCTAGGTTTGTAAAAATATGCAACTCTTTTGTTTAGCAAATGGTATCATTGTAGTATAGAATTTTAAAGCAGCGTTAGTAGCACAGCATGTAGCATACTTGCATCTTGATAGAGAGGGCTGTAGCTTCTACTCCCACAGAATGTAAATGTGTATTTTTTAGGGGATGGGGTGCTGCAGTCCTGTCCTGAGTATGTCCCTTTGGTGCCTAGTAACTAACTATGAACCTTGTTTTCAGCTTGTCACATATTCCCTGTTGCAATATACCAGCTTATCACTTCTTTTAACGTAACATAGGCAATTTATTCTTCTAGGGCAATGGGCACTACATTTGTAGATGAAACACTGTAATGTATGTTTTATAGCAACAATCTCTTCATTAGTTTCAGATCTTTTTAATGTGGAATTCAGATGACTTCTGCAGACTGCAGAGATTGTGCATATGGAGTAATATCAGTCGATTATAATGATAGAAGTTTGAGTGGCCTTTTATGTTTGAAATGTTCTGAGCTAGGCAGTTTGTCATTACTGGTTCATATGTTTTGAATTGTTTCACTGCTTACTGGAAAATGTTCAAAACTGTAAATTTAAAATACACTCTAACAGATGGTGCAGGTTCTGTACAAGGGATATAATTCAATTATCAGGAATATGAATCACCATACTTTTGCATGGGCCTAAAAATGTGTGCATTTGATATGCTTTGAAAACAGCCCAAAGGTAAACTTAACCTGCCACTACCCAGATGCATTCTCTTTGAATGTGAGTTTCAATGCTGTTTCAATCAATGTGAGTTTCAAAAGCAGAGAAGTTTTAATGCTAAGTCTGTTTTCATTGTAAGACTGTTGCTTTGTTTAGCAAATGTGAAATGCGTGCCTCAGTGTTTCTGCTATGAAATTTGAAATAAAGTTGTAAATTAAATCCAAATATTTGTAATCATTGTTGAAGTAAAGCATAAAACAGTATGAATACTCATAGATTTGAACAGTGTCTGTGGCAAATGAGGAGAAATAGCCAAGTAATGGAACACTGGAATGGCTGTGTGTGTATGTGGGGGGCTGTGTGGGGGCGGGGCTGCATGGGGGAGGGGTGGGGCTGCATGGGCGGGGCTCTGGGTTTTGCACCCTCCTGCAAAAAATCCTGTGGGCTCCCTTGACCATCACACCCCTATTTCTGAGTTTGAAGAATTCTTAATAAATCTTAAGTTTCCTATGATCAAAAGCAACTAAGTAAATCTCCTGTTAGCCCCCTTTGAACAACAGAAAATAGTTGAGGTCATTAAGAATTTAAAATTAGGCAAAGCACCAGCTCCGGATAGATATACAATAGACTTCTACAAGAAATTTAAGCAGAGACTTTCATCCATACTTCTGAAGGTGTTTAACTTCATTAGAAGTAATGGTTTAACTGATCTTTACATAAATAATTCAAAAACAATTTTCTTTCCCAAAAATAACGTTGACAAGGACAATCCTCATAATTATAGACCAATATCCCTAATTAACGTAGACATCAAAATATTAGCAACATTACTAGCTGAAATACTCAAAACGTTGTGAAGCAAGATGGATCATTAGGTGCAGAGCAGATAAAAAACCTGGCCTTAATGACAAAGTGCCTTTAAAACCTATATTACATAGTAGGAGACTAAAAGTGACTTGATTAACAATGTATCTGTTTCCATTAAATGAATTATTCTGTCTTTATAAAATGAACTGCTGTGTCAGTTCATTGTATTTTATTAAATGAATTGTGATTTTATGTCTTAACCTGTAGGGTTCATAGATTTAATTTTATTTTATATTGTTTCTGTATGATGTCTACATATTTATATTTTTCATATAAGATGAATGAATTGGTCAGGATGTTCTCATACATTTCAGAAGTTTTTATTTATTTTATTTCAGTTTTATTTTTTCAATTTTATGCTATTTTGTATAATAGTTTGATTGTACGTATACTTTATTCATTATGATATGAGTTTAAAGGGTAGCACATGAGTTTATAAGGTCCAAGGAAATGCTGTCATCTCATTACTTTGATTAATTAAACATGAGCAATTTTGTGATTAGGTATTTAAGCTTTTGTGTCCATTTGTAACCACACGGTCTGATGAAGCCTAAATGGTGAAAGCACTTACCGAGTTATACGATTAAAGTTTATAGAATTTCTTTATTTTGTGTTTAGCTACCTTCTTTGGGCGAATATAAGAACATACAGTATTGCACATTTAAGGAGTGGCTGTGTTTGTTTCCAGTGGATGTACTTCGTTTTAAGTTTTGCTATTTTCATTCTTCACACCATGGGAACATTTACTCTGTGGGGGTGCTTTCCCACATTTTTACTTTCATTAGAAGTAATGGTTTAACTGATCTTTACATAAATAATTCAAAAACAATTTTCATTCCCAAAAATAACGTTGACAAAGACAATCCTCATAATTATAGACCAATATCCCTAATCAACGTAGACATCAAAATATTAGCAACATTACTAGCTGAAAGACTCAAGAAAATTGTGCCCTCAGTTATATCTTCAGAACAATCTGGATCCATGTCTAATAGGTATGCATGGGACAATACTTTAACTTTGGACTCCATGATCCAACGTATTAAAAAATATAGAAATCCTAGATATGCATTAGTCCTGGATACCTGTAAGACATTTGACAGAGTAAGTTGGAACTGCCTATTCTCATTGCTTTCACATTTTAACTTTCCTAAAGACTTTATTAACTTAATATAAGTCGTATACAATAATTCCCACACATGTCTTTACATTAATAGAATTCTATCAAGTCCCATTAAAATAGCTAGTGGTACAAGACAAGGCTGTCCACTTTCCCTGCTTCTTTTTAATCTTTACATTGAGCCACTCTTTCTTCATATCTCACAAAGGATGTTTCACTTAGTTCCTAGAATCCTAAATTCTAAAGTAATGTTGTCTGCATTTGTAGACGATCTGCACATTTACTTTGAATTCCCAAATACATATCTTAAGAAAAATTTAAATTCAATAAATGAAAACATGAAAGCTTCAAACTACCAAATTAACCAAAATAAATCCCATATATTTCCCATTATCCTCTTAAGTCACAAGGAAAACTACTTTTCAGACTCCCCCTTCAAAACAGTATATTATATTAAATACCTAGGGATATCTTATGATCACAATCATCTTTTTATACTACAAAACAATGTGAATAAAATATGGACCAACATCACACAAAACCTACACTGATGGAGACAACTGAAACTACCCATGTTGTCTACAGCAGCAGTAGTCAGAACGAATATTCTACCTAAATTACTTTATCACTTTAATTCATCAATTTCAACCATCCCAAACTTCTTTTTTTAAAAAAATAAACAAGGAACTAGCTAAATTCATCTGGTACCCCAAATTTGTTAGAATATCCTATTTGAAGCTAATATACCCCAATAAAAAACGAGGCCTGAATTTACCTGATTTTCAGCTATACCATAAAATTATATATGCAATTAGACTAGTATTAATCTCAAATTTCTCAACTGACAGAGAACTTTGGTCTCTGACTTGGGTTAGGATTTGGCATCAACATGTGCTTACAAATAATGTAACCCCCAAATCAGTTCCCTTCTTAACACCAGTAAATATCAGAAATATAAAAATAAATTATATCATAAAACAAAAATTAAGAGCTTCCAAGAATTGATAAAAACCTTAAATCTAGATAAACCTTACCACTTCAACTGATCCACTTAAACCCTAATATAAAAATTAATAACAAAACATTAAACCTAACGGACTTTCCTTTAATTAAGGAATGCACTGTGTGGGACTTCTACAAACATAAAGAGAAATCTTTACACAAACTGTGTGAAGCATTAAAGATTAAAAAAATACTTCATCATTCTACGACAGATTAGGTAAACAATTTCATCAATAATTAATGACACACCTATTAACGTATTGGATCTAAATGGACTACTAGATATAATGGAAAACTTATCTAGCTGGAAAAAAACACTTTCCAAAAATATAAACGTATTAGTGTTATCAAATACGACAATTCATTACTATATGCAAACTACTGGGACACTATACGCTAACAAAAGAACAGAAACTCAAAGCAATCAACTCTACCATTAACTTTTCCCCATTTAAAAAAAAAGGTTTATATACAATTAATGATTAACAATAATGTATACTACACCCCTATGATTCCGATTTGATCCCAAAACATCTCCTTCTTGTTCATGCTCTTCATACCCCCAAGCAGACCTTCTGCATGTTTTATGGTTTTGTAAGTATTCACAGAACCTATGGGGATCTCCTAAAGTACAATTAAAAATATGGGGTATCATAAATCAACATTATCTTGGGAAGTAGTCATTCTCCACATCATAGACTCTAAACTATCCAAAATGGAATTCCATATACTAATTACCATTTGCTCACTAATCAAACTCTATATAACCAAAATTAGTTAGATCACACCAAACATTCATGGAGTGGGTATAGAAATATGGCCACAACATATATATCCTCTCAGAGACTAATTATAACAAACTTAAAGAAATTAGATTATTACCAGAAATATTGGAAGTTACTGTTCAAACATATCTTGGATACATGACAATGATGCAGCTCGTCTTACTGAATCATACTTTATGTTAGGATTGAGTAAAGCCTATAAACATACAATAGTCACAAATGAATGGTTTTAGTTTTACATCTTACCAAGGATGTAGAAAGACTGAACCCATAAGTTCTGTTTTTCTCTCTTTTCTAGTCTTATCCTAGTAGTACTGTTGTAGATGTTATACATAGTTGGTTGTCTTAGAGTAACAGTGTTAATAGTTATTGTTATTATTTAAATTATATGTGTGACCAGTATTGTACTTGTCTTCTTCCATATGTTTATCTGGCTTTACGTGGTACACAAGATAATAAAAATTGCAATTTTAAAAAATCTAATAAAACACACAAAACATGAAGAGGCAGTAAAATCTAAAAAAAAAAATCCAAGTGCAAATGGTTAAGCGTCTCTGAAATTTTTGTGGGACTTCTTCAGAACCTTGGTATGCCATTTTCTGCTCAGTATACACAGTGTGAAGTTTTTTTTTACTCTTTTTCATCTTGTTATATATGTCCAAATATTTGCACTATGTATGCATAGGCTCCCACGGTATGAACTGAAGTTGAATTTGTACTTAGTTAATAAGTCATTCATCTATATTAGGCTTTTTAATAACTTTATTTAATTGCATATTATGTAAATGTTGAACTTTTCTCCACAGGCCTTCACTGAAAATCGGATATTATTTCAGTTGGACTTTCCTGGTAAACAAATGTGAAATATATAATTAAATAATTGGCAAGTGCCCCAAGTCTCATTAGCTCAGTTTGAGTGAATTATCTGGTCTTTCCACCACCTGACCCCATTGAATTACATAGCCTTACCAGGCTCTAAACTTAACTGTAAATTACCCACATAGTCCCTCACCCTAACCATAGCACTCCCCTCCATAACCCTAAAGTCCCTGATTACTTCTCAAACCTAAAACTCTGATTACTCCATAAACCTAAATTCCTGTCCCAGTTGCTTCCTGAAACGTCCACACCACTTTATCTCCTTCCTCGTGGCTGCCGCACTCACCTGAACATGAAGTCAAGTTTGACTTTGAGCAGATGGCTGTACAAGCTACAAGACACCCAAGTTCCTGGCTGCAAGATTGGGCAGTTGTAGTAGATCCTATGTAGAACATCAACCATTCATGGGAAAAACTTTTCTGTATTTTCCTTTTTTTGAATAAACTTTATGTATTTTAACATATATACAATATTTACAGAGAAAGGAAGAAACTCAATTTGCATCTTCAAACAATTATCATATTAGTATACATACATTTTCAACCAAATGTGATTAATTTTTCAAATAGCACTTTAAATTATTCTAACATACTTTGTACTATTATCAAATGAAACTAGTTTTATTGCTTCTTTTTCATTTTTACATATCGCATTTCCCACAAATTCTCCAAATAAAGGAGTCGCATTTAATTTCCACTTTCTTGTTATAGCTTTTCTAGCTACAGAAAATAAGCATAAAAACATTTTAAGATTTTGACTTTTAATAACTGACAAAACTGGAACATTCATTAAAGTTGGTAATTATGAAAGAATACAATTATCTTATCAGAAACCCACAAAAATTACAAACCTTTCTTGAAAACTCTTCAGTTTTTTACATTCTACAAACATGTTTACAATTGTGTTACATCTCCAGCATTTGACTACAGTATCCTTGTTAAATTTAGAAATTTTATAAAGTATAATGAAGAATCTGTATATGTATTTCCACAAAAATATTTTTCAGTATAGACTAGATGTAGTATAGCAAACAGATTTTAATAACATCCATTATCTTCATTTAATTGGAATTTAGTATCTACAGATTCAAACAAATCCAGTATTTTGAATCAACATTATTATTATACATCAATATTACTTTATATATTTTAATAAGACATTTTTCATTGGTAAATCTTTTAATGACTAATATCATAAAAACTATATATCAGATATTGCTTTCTTTTCCTCTTCACTCATTAAAAGCAAATATTCATTAATTTATTAACAGTAGTTTCACAATAGTGGATTATCATCATAACAATCTGACCACAACATTATATTGTTACTTTTAAGTAACTCCATTTAAATGGAATCTTCACTTTCTATTAATCCAACTGAAAAAAGCTATTTGGCAGTATTATAATTTTACATTTTAAGAACTGGAGAGCTATAAATAAAATTTCTAAATGTTTTGAGTATCCTTTATGTTGAATCTGTTTTCAATGTTAGTTTTCTTCTAAAAGATTTCTGATTATCCATAAAGAGTGTTATTAATTAGATCAAACTTCCTGTAGTCTTTAAACTGAAATAATTCTAATATAATTTACTCTTGCATACATTTCCATTTACTGTCATGACATTGATTTAAACATAATAGAATTATTGTAAAAAGTACAGCTAGAGAATAAGATTCTAAGACTGGAAATGTGATTCCTCCATATTCCCATAATCTAATATCATTTTATATGAAGTTCTTGGTTTATTAGCATACCATAAAAAGAGATTAGCAATTTCTGCAATATCTTTTATTAAAGATTTATTAGGTTGTAAATATGTAGACTGTAAGATATATACTATCTTAGGTAGACTCAGCATTTTTATAAGAACTAGCCTTTCTTCGAAGGAAAATAAATGACATTCCATCCTTTTAATAGTAATTCTATATCAGAAATGAGATTTTGAAAAAATTATTAATTTATTAGTATTTCTTGATTTTCCCAGTTATAGTTGCATTTATTTCTTAACATATTTATTTGTTGTTTTAGTAACATAATTTCTGTTTTATTATCATTACATTTTATTAATGAGTTATTTTATCTCCTAGTGGTAATAAAGTATTGTCTGCAAAAAGTTGTATTTTATTTTTGTGTTTTTACATATATTAAATCATTTTATTCCTCTATTAGAGCTAATACTATTTGACAATGGTTCTATAGCTAATGCAAATGAGAAAGAGGATAACGGGCAGTCCTATCTAGTTCCTTTGTTAAATTAAATAATTGTAAAACAAGCATTTCTATTTTAATGAATGCTTTACAATATAATATATAATCTCTTAATTAAACCAATAAAGTTTTATAGAAATCCAAATGCTAAAAGTGTTTTAAATAAATATTCCTAGTCAATGAAATTCTATATCTAAATAGATTAGGGTTAATTTTTATTTTGATTTTTTTGCTAAATCCAATACCATTAATATTATTTTAATATTATTTTATTTTAATATTGTCATATGGAAGCTTATTAATAATGAATCATTTCTGATCTTTATCAACTACACAATCAACAATTCCGCAATGTTTTATGGATAAAATTGTCATGAATAATTTATAATCTATGTTTTATAATGATATTGGTCTATAGGATGATTCTAGGTTAATATTTTTCTCATTTTAAGAAGATACCAAATAATATTCCCATGAAGGAGGTACTATATTTGAGCTATAAATAATTGAGAAGACTTCCCCAATAAACATACAACATTTTGCAGTAATGTTTTATAAATTTCCTCACACAACCCATCCAATCCTGGTGTTTTTCCATTTTTACTGCATCTAATTACATTATTGATTTAACTTATACTTACTGATTTAGACATTTTGAGTGTTTGTTATTTTGTAAGTTTAAAAGCTAGATTTGTACTTAAATACTCTTTTAACTTGTTTTCATCAACTGGTGCACTATTATTTCTGTTAGATTCATCATGGTAATTTTTAAATATACAAGCCTTTTCCTCAATATCTGAGATATTATTTTTTGATAGTAGATTCATAATATCAGTAATTAGAGCTTTCTTGCTTAATGCTTTACTTATATTAACTATTCTCGGCATATTTTTAGATGCCATTACATAGCTTTGAAACTTGAGTTTTTTAATGTAATTTTGGTTTTATGATCCATAATATTTTGGTACTGCAAAGTTAAATCTTTAATAATTTTAGGATTAGTCATATTCATTTCTTGTTGTTCTAATCTTGCTTTATTAATGTTTTCTTGCGTATTAAGCAATTCTTTATTCCAATCATTAATCTGATTATAAGGCCATCTTGTCATTTTATTACTAACACATATTTAAGAGAATTCCAAAGAATAAGTTAATGTCATATTGATCATTTAAAATAAAAAAAAAAATCAGTTTGCTTAAAAAATAATATTTAAAATCCTTATGTTGTCATATATCTAGGAAATTTATGTATTAGTTTTTACTTTCTATTATTCATTGTAACATTCAGAAATAAGGCATTATGATCAGATCATGGATATTAAGCAGTTCTAAAATTATTTTTTTCATATATATAGTTGTGGAAACATATATTTATCCGTCTGTATTTATGTACCACATACAAATGAGTAATGTGTAAAATAAATTGAATCACTATATGCAACTGTCACAGTGTCTTTAACATAATTGATAGATAACCATTTACTTAAGTGCTTAAAGTTTTAAATGTCCACTGTTTTAAATTTCCTACGTTTAGTATTTGTAGGTCTCCAGCTAAAATAAAAGCACCCCTTTAAGTGGTTTGTAAAATTTCTTTTTCAAGCAATACTAGCTCCTAAACCCATAATCCAATACAAATTAGCTAATGTATGTGGTTTATTATTAAAAATAGCATACTTATCTTTGATGTTAGAAATTGTATGTGTAATTTTATGCATTAACTGGGATTTCTTCCACAGTATGGCTATACTTCTTTTTTTTTAGTCCATCTTTTTTCAGTTAGGTGCATTTCAGGTAGAAATACAATATCTCCTTTATTTGTTTTTAAATATTTTATTAAAGCATTTCTTTTATTGTCACTATTTAATCCATTAAATAGTGGCAATAAAATAGATTAATTTCATTTAATTTATATTGCATACTTGCATTAAAATCACTAGGATGTAGTATTATGTCATTTTTTATATTACTAAGTTTAAATCTATGTAAAGTTAATATTTTTCCTTTTTAGAATATAAACTGTCTTAAAATAGACAAACTAAATGCACTAATCTTATATAAACTAAGATAATAACATTTGCAATTCCACTAGCTGTGGATGCTACCAATCCCATTCTGCCTCCAAAAGTGAACAGAAAGTTCTTACTATTCCAACAACTAAGACAAGCAAATTATATCTTTGCACAAAAAGTCACTACTGTAACTAAAATTTTATATGTGCTTATTTATTTTATATCTTATTACTGACCTATGCCAGTCATTGGTAAGTACTATAGTTAAGGTGAAATAAATCAATACGTAAGTTGCCAACATTGCTTTCTTTCATTTTGTTTACTTATTATTTTAGTCTTAACTATTTTGTTTCACTTTTCTTGTATCTATTAAATTAGTTTTTATTATTAATTTATAACAAAAGAGAAAGTAGGTGCTTTCAAGAACCAATAACAGTCAATATTACATAATAGGAGTGAGACATCCTCACTCTGGGCCAGTAATCAAGGATCCTGAATCCTCACCAATGCTACTGTAGAGAGACATTCACTTGCAAAAAATGGATACACCCAGTATTTTCAGATACAGCTCTCTGCATCAAGCACAATTTATCTTAAGAGCACACAGGGAAAACACTCAATCCTGGGTCTGGATTTCCCTATCTGTCTCCCTCCAAATCCCCAATAGGACTCCCCACTGGCACAGCTGTAGTGTTGAAACCTCAGCCGAGTGTCCAAGACAAGTTATCCACCATTATCTCTTTGAAACCAATGCTTTGTGTCCCTGCTCCAAGCAGCTGAAATAAGTACTCTTTGAGATTTGATTTTCAGACACACACACACACACACACCTGAAAAAGGCTGGCACAGACCTGCTACCTATGAACCCTTCTGCCCAGACTATAAGGTAGTTACACTGTCACCAGACACTCCAAAGCCAGCTACTCTAAGGCTCTTGTAAGAGTACCCAAATATACTAAGTGAAATTAATATTAATACAAATGGTAGTTTGACCAACAGCAAGACTTTCAGGAGCAGCCAGAGCTGTCAGCAAATATATGTAAGTATTCTTAGACATTAAAATGTTCTCTAAAAGACCAGCCACAATGAATATTTTCAATATATTTAATAATAAATAAGAAAAGAACATGACAATACTAAATATCTGTTTACAGTAAACACCAAAGTTTCAATCAATATTAAAATAACACAGGTGAATAGTCACACAGTTACAGAAAACAGTACTTAACTAGTCTCACTATATTTTCTTAACCAGTTTAGAGAATTACTATCTCTGGTCACTTACTAGAGCAAGGCAAGATGAAGTAGGTGAGGGATCCTTTTATGTCAGGTTCCAAGAAACAGACTGCCCTGAGACTTCTATCTCACCTAATATTAAAATATTATTTATTGTACAGAATGACATCACATACATCTGGTCATCTGACTTTTGGTTCTCATGCAATTCTCTTTTTAGAAACTGCCAGGATTTAGCACCTACATGTCAATAATACCAAAACAAGAGCATTGCTCAGATCTGATGCAGCTTCTGGAAGTCATAAAACAATTACAAACTTCTACTCCTCCTACAGAGACTGACAAACCATGCTTCTTTCTTCATTCAAAACTGTGAGATAACATCTTTATGGCCTAGGCCCAGCAATTTAATTTCTTACTGTTTTCCAAAGTTAGCTGGAGCTGAGCTTAACCTCTTCTCTTCCAGTATCCTCTGTTGACATACATATAGTTAATTCAGTTACAATACCGTAGAAACCACTGTTGGTACATTTTTAACACAAGTAACTTTACAAATCTATTTTCAGCAAAAGCATCTGTACAAATCAGTTTGAAATTCAAATAACATATAATTAGGTCCATAGGTGTTTACTGGGCTAATAACCACAAGGGCCTTTTTAAACCTAGCCATGCATCCCCAATCTCTGATAAGTTCTGATACCCTTGATAATTGTAAGCATGAGCCTGGGAGATGAACCTTTTACAGGCTACCTATGTCCATTAGAGACATAGGTGCCAAACTAGGGATGAATTTCCAGTTTCCCATCCAATTGTCCAAATTGCACTTGAATTGGGTTAGGGAGGAATTCTGGTTCACATGGACTGGGAGCCTGTTCCATAGATGTAGTAGTCTCTGTGATACATACCTATCTCTCCAGCAGGTCCTATTTATATCACAAGCAAGGTTTAAGTCTTTAGCATGGGTAATTCTGGTGCTGTTTATTTTATGGATATGCAGGAGGTCCATCAGAGTGAGGTCTGACAATACAGCAACCAACACAGCAGACCAAAATGTAGAAAAATGACAACAGGAACCAGGTCCAAAATTTATTGCACTTAGCGCCTCGTCTACTACAGCCTTCAAAGAGTACTTTTTTGTTAGAACCTTCCCCTGTATATATACCCCTTAACAATATCCTGTATGCCAGGCATCATAGATCTCCCCTCAAAAGCCTGTAGGAGACAGAATACAGGGCTAGGGCCTTGAGGCAGTTTCCATAGGACATATTACTTTTGCCATGTATTCTTTTAGTGAGGAATCTCTATGGACATTCCAATTGTTGGATATGCCTGGTTAAGTACGTACCAAAGGGGGCATTGTACTGAATGAGTGGGCTGATGAATGCCAAATACAGTGGAACAATGACTTCCTTGGACTTAGATGCCATACCTTTGTTTATAAGTTGTGCAACATAGAAAGCTTTCCTCACCACTGTAGACATGTGATGATCAAAGGCTGGATTACTATCTATGTGTGTCCCTAAGCCCCTGACTACTGCATCAACTCTAAGTGGTGTGTTGTCAATATGATAGTTACCAGGGATGGATGACTTCCCAAAGAACACTATTATGCATTTCTTGGCATTTAGTTTTAGTCCATGGCTCTTACACCAGTTGTTTGTCTGTGTCAGCCCCTCCTGGAGAACATTTGTGTCAGTGTCAGATTCAATGACAGCTCCTAATTTGCCATCATCTGCAGATTTAGTCAGCCACAGACCACTGACTTTGTCCTTGACTTCTGAGAAGTAAATGCCAAAAAGGAGTGGTCCAAGGACTGATTCCTGAGGGACTCCACTTATCACTGTTCTTTTGTAGAGATGGACTTCCCAATTTTAACTTCCTGGATCCTGTCTGTGAGCCAGTTGGTTATCCACCGGGTGATGTATGGGTTTGTACCTAACCTCCTGAGTTTGTCAACAATACCTGAGTGGGGTATTGTGTCAAATGTCTTGGCCAGGTCATGTTAGGCAGTGTGAATGACTTTGCCCTCATCCATTGCTTTGGTGACCTTCTGGAAGAAGTCCACCAGGTTGAGTAGGCATGATCTGCCCTTGACAAAACCAAACTGGGTTGGGTCCAGTGTCTGGAGGGTTAATATTTCTCTATTGATCATCTCCATGATAATTCTTTCCATGGCTTTAGATATAAGATTAGTAAGATTTATGGGTCTGTAGTTTCCAGGGTCTACCGATGGCTCCCTTTGTGCAGAGGGATGATTGTTGCCATTCTTCATTCATGAGGCATGAAGCCTATTTAGAGGCTACAGTTAAATAGTTATTCCAGATGCCCTGAAAGGTCATGTTTCATATTTAGAAGGCATCCTGGGATATTGTCTGGGCCCATTGATGCAGTGTCCTTGGTCTTAGAGACAGCATTAAGGACCTGTTCCCTATTGAGAGTAGGGGGAGTTATATTTGATGATATTTCCTGAGGGAAGATTGAGGGGAGGAGATGGGTAAAGTAAGAGCTGAATATATCAGCCAGGAGGTTTGCTATATCTTCTGATTCAGTATAGGTGGCTCCATTTACAATGAGCTCTTCACACAATTGTGTATTACCTTTGAGGTTGCAGACATAGCTAACAAATGCTTTGTGGTTGTACTTACCTCAAATTTGGCTTTGGTAGACTTTATTTGTCCTCTGAATTGTTTGCTTAGTTTGATGAGAGTGCTTTTATCCTGCTGGGTGCTGCACCTCCTAATTTTTGCCACGATTTTCATCCTCCTGTTATACAGCTAATTGATTTTGTGATTCCACCAGGGTGACTTATTTTTTGAGTTAGTTCTGTACTTCTTCCTGGTGGGTACAGCTGCCTCTATGCAGCTATTAACATGCTTGTACGGGGTTTCTGTGAACAGTTCTGCACAGGCAGAAGTGGTCTCAGGGTTTATCGGGGCTTGTAATTTTGACAGGTTCTCACTTAATAGCAGGAGGCTAGGTTAGCCTTAGAATAGTTCTTGAATATTCCAGGTTTAGCTGGGGGTCCAGGTTTTATTTTTACTTCAAAGGATACCATTTTGTGGTCTTACTTTACCAGGGAAGGCATTACAGTAGGGGGTGTGTAGCAGTCTCCCATATTAGTGAGGACCAGATCCAGTGTGGTTGCACCCCTGGTTGGTGTATTGACTCTCTGGTTCAGGGAGTTTGTGTTTACAAAATCCAGGAATCTCTGTGCATGCACGTTTTGTGTCATATAGGATTCCCGGTTAATAGTGAGGTAATTAAAGTCAACCATGAATATGGTATTGGGTTGGATGGTTAGTGTTACTAATAAGTTAAATACATGGTATGGGTTTCCTGGGTCATAGAGGGGGCCTATAGCTTGCAAGAAAGTGGTATTGGATTTTACCCATGATGATTTGAACATGGCTCAGCTCAAGTGCATTGTCCTGATTGGCCACCCTTAAAGTATATTTATTTTTGATGTAAATAGAGACACCTCCAACTTTAGTCCCTGCCTGTGAAGTAGTTGTCCTAAATGTGAGGAAGGGATTATAACCTTGCACTGTTGGTGTGCTCTCTGCAGCTTTAAACCATGTCTCAGTGACTGCACAGACATCAGCATTCTCTAGGGTAAAGAGAGCTTCTAGGGAGTAGACTTTTTGTTTACACTCTAAGCATTGAGCAGTAATACCTTTAGATTTTCTTGGTTTTGATTTGCCATGTCGGAAGTACTTTCAGTTTGGCATTGCCTAAAATAGGCACAATTCTTTACTAAATTCCAGCTAGTTGTGCTGGCATATGTTATACGTCCACTGCCCTACTTTTCCTGGCATAGCCGGCAATACCTCACACCATCACAAGGACATTAATAGTAAAAAGGCAACAAACCTATCAACTCCTTAGTGCAGTGCCATAAAGTAAAACACCTCCTTATTTTTTAATACCCAGGTAATTGCAGATTTCTCCTAATGTCTGTACATTCCTAAAATGTCTCATTAATAAACACTATACTGTTAATATTGACTAGCATCAATGTCACATATCTTCTATTAAGGAATATTCCCCCTATTTTCCTTGTATAAAACCATACTTATTTAAGTAATTATATATTACAAAAATAAGCTACCCACTGTAATGATTATATTCAGCAATGAATCTGATTCTGAAACACTTAACACTGTAAGAAAAGCATAAGCAATTTAAATAAGCGTAAGAATATTTTGAATGGCAGTAACAAAATAGAATAAAACTAATTGTAGTAGTCACAAATATGTTTTATCTTATATTTTCCACTTCCCACATAAAATGTCTCATTTCAGTCTACTGAAGGAATAAAGAAACCTATTATTAAGAGAACTTCTAAGAATGATATTAATATCAGTTTGCATCACTTAAGAAGGACAGGTAAATAAAGCATACATCTAACCCTAATTTAGATTTAATAATGTCTGAAGGCAGATAGTTCATGATGTTACTAATAAAACGGCAATAATAAAAGCTATAACTTAAATATTTATGTTACAGATAAATGTGTCCGAAGCTGGTAGCCAAAGTAAAAATAAAATAATAATTAAATGTTATCTGCATAGTAAGCATGGATATATAAAATTATTTGACAATAGTACATTCATCTAACTGAAATCCACACATCAAATTCATACAGCAGTACCTTCAGCAAACAATTTGCTCTTCAGCCCCACCCTTCAAACTCACCAAACAGAATTTTGGAGTCATGTCACTAAAATGATAAAATTGAGTTTGTCACTATGCTAAAGCATTAAAAATTACTAACTAATTTAGCTATTTTGAGAACAACTACCTATAACCATGAATTAAGAAATAAATTGCATCTATTGTATTATAAAAACCTAATATATAAAAGTTATTTTACAAATGATATTATAATCAGTCTTTATAATTACAATTTAATCTGTTCAGACTTATATCCATATAATTCCTACTCCTTATTTACTTAGCTATTAGTGAAATTATTCCATTTTATAAAGTATTTATATATCCCATACATATATAAATCTAAATATGTTGCTCAAAACAACACAGTGAGACTGCAGAAAGTAACTTTGTAATAATAAATTATGGTCTCTGTTGATATGTCTTAAATCATACCTGTTACTAAGTAATTTACTTAAAAAGTAACACTTCTGCATAAAATAATTACAGTAAAATATTTTTAAAATACTTTAAAATGATTGTTTTAATATTTACTTATACATATATTGGGTTATACTCATTTTATATAGAAATGCTGTATATATAAGCATGTCCTAAAGCAATTAATTTGCTTATTTCTGAGCTTACCCATTTAATGAAGCTAAGATCTTTAAAAATGTTTAATTTTCTGTACCTGTTCATTATGTAATTCACTTAAGTGATAACCTTTCTGCATATAGTGTTTAACATTTCTTCTCTGTTCTTTTTATAACAGAACACTTAATGAATTAATCAAAATTTGAAGTGGTATATTTGAATTACAAAGATTTGTAAATAAGCATTTTTGCATACACATATTACAACCTTAACAATTCATTTGTTTATTTCTGAGCATCTTCTTTTAATGAAATCATAATGTTTCAGACACCTGAAGCTATGTTTCCTTGTTCTTGTTCTCAACACAGCTAATGTTGGCAGCAAAGAAAAACACAACTAATGATGCAAACTAAATTTTAAATGCAACTGATCAATGATGTCAGGCTCAGATTCAGTTTCCGAACCACAGATAAGGAGTCATACAAAAGAGAGAGTAGAAAAAATCTATTTATGACCATTAACTATTGCACCATGAAACCCCAAAGACAGCACAAAGCAGTTCAATCAATTTCTAAAACTTGTATATCATACTACCAAAAAAGAATAACATAATGAAACATATGGATTAAATGAGAGAAGAAATGGGGAGAGGAAAGATACACATAGAGATACACTTATATATGATTATCTTTTTACTGATTAGGATTATTTCATTTACTACTAGCATTTGAACTTAAAGAGGAAACATATGTTACAATACTAGAGTATACCTAACTAGTTCAGAAGACATATATTAAAATTTAATATTATGAGTTCTGTATTTGCTCCTACAGCTTACTGTTCATTCTAATTAAACTCCTTCTTACTTATAGACTAGGAGTTAGTATTTATATGCATAATTTATTATAATAAGCATATTAAGTAAAGCAGAATGATAGTTAATCAATGAGTTTAACCTAGTATTTAATAATGTTTATTAGAGAAGTATTTATGATGTGAAGAATTATATTTTATACTTACATTTATTTGTCCCTTTACTTCTCGAGGCTTAATAGGTAAAAATCAAGCCTATTAGGATTTAAAATTTTATTTTACAGTGGTGGCTACAGGAAGCCATACATAAATTCCCTTTATTCATTTGAAATATAATATGTCACTTATTATTTAGTTTGTTTTTAGATTTTGAGTCAGATTTTCATGAATTAACATCAGTTTCTCTTTTGAGAGTAGTAACATTACACTCCATGTCTTCTGAAAAGTAAATAATTTTATTTTTTAGGAAATAATCAGAAGAGAAATAATCAAAAGTCCTGATATCATCAGGCAGATGAACTTTTATTTCTGCTGGAAAAAGTATACTTGTAGTTCTTTCTTTCTTTTTCAGTTCCTTAACTAGAGGTAAGGAAGCTTTCCTTTTATTTGTAAATTTTGAAGAGTAGTCACTATCAAAATGAATAATGTTTTCTCCTATTTTAATTAATAGTCAGATTAGACTAAATAGTTTTTTTTAGAATTAAGTCCTTTTCCATACTTGACATCAATCTTACTATAAATGAATGTGGATGAGCATTTTCTTTCCTTGTAGGAAAGACCAAAGTTCTATGTGCCTTTCTATACCAAAGGAAAGGGCTTCAGGTAGATTCAGAGATTTATGCAACCATGTAGAAAGAAAGCTTACTATAGTTATCTCTTTCATATTTTTCTGGCCCACCATGGGCAAGATTCCAAAAATATTGCTCTCAGTCTAAGTCTACTTTGATTCCAAAAGACTTGTTCTCCATGCAACTGACTTACTTCAGTGTAAGGCCTATGTATAAACAGACTTACTCTAGAGGCCAGATTCCAAAAGGCCTACTCTTTGATTGCTGTCAGTGTAAGTGGTCACTTACACTGAGAGCAAGTCTTTTAGGATCAGACCCCATCAATTTTTATATTATTCCTTCTATATCTATTCTCTAAATCATCATTTTTTCCAACAAGCCAAGTATTCTGTTTTAGAAGAAATTCAGTTTATAACTCACATTCCAAAATTCTTCATTCATGGTCATTTAAAGCATATTCCATAGTGGTAATCTTTTGACTTTGCATTTTTATCATATTTTCCATATGTTCTATTTGATTCTTACATGCTTCTTTAAAATTATCAATCATAGAGTCTAAATTATCCATTTTTAAAGATATATCCTGCATATTCTGGATCAAGGATTGTATCTCTTTTATGAAATAGGAATCCTGTAAATTTCCCTTTGAGTAACTCATTTTCAATTCTCTTCACAGATGAATCTTTAACTGTTTTTTCTGACTGGATTTTTTTTAATATGAGATATAAATTTATATATTTTAGCTATGGTTAACTGTTAGTCTATATAACTTCATAAAATATCTCAGATATATTATTTATTTTCCCAAAATTAGTCAGATAAAAGATTAGAAGTTGCAGAGCTTCTTTCAGTTGCTGCTTTCATTCTGCCACCTTCTCCACACCTACTCCATATTTTCATTAGTTATGCATGGAATAATGTTGATTTGGAAATAAAGGTTTTAAAAATGTGTTCTGCACCAGATAGACATTAGACATTCTAGATGGCAAGGCAACACATTTCTAAATGGAAATGATCAGGGACTGGGAATAACACAAATGAAAACTAAAAGGGAATATGCATCTTAATGTGCTGAAGAAAATTAAACTTACTAACTTTTAATAAAGCTAGAATTGTTGACGGTTTTATAAATGATTAAATCAGTAAAGTAAGCATTTTCTGGAATATCTTATTACTGAATCAATTGAGTCTAGTGTGTGTAGCAATCTTATTGTGCAGAATAAAATATGCTGATATGTTCCCTCTACTATGATGTAAGATTGATATATTCTTTAAAGATTATAATTCAAGAGTTAAAAGTCCACATAAATGTTATGCACGGTACTGCTAAATACCAACCATTCCAAAAATGGTTCCAAATCAATAGAAACTATGTTCTGAGGAGGAAATTTGTTGCTTCATTGTTTTCTGCTGTGTACTATAAACTTCAAACCAACAGAAAAAAGGTAATACAGGCAAACCGTCCAATAAAAACTCAAAGAAAATCCCCATCCAATCTACAGATTTCACTGTGTGATACCTTAAACCTCCTGTAATGGAGATCAGTGGGGTATATGCAAATCATCCCTTAAGGACATCAAGTATTTCAGCTCTACTGCTTTTGAATACCCATAACCTTTTTACTTTTTAAACCTTTATGGACACATTAAGGCCAATAAAGCCAAACTCCACTAGCTGTGGACAGCATAAGTGGATTGTTTGTCTATACATTAGAAACACAGGGTCTTTAAACCCAGCTGATACTTGTAAACATTAAGGAAACTGAAACTTTAAAGCAGATATTAGTAAACATAATCAGGATAGAAACAGAAAAGTAACACTGAAATATATATGATAATATGAAGTTGAATGTCAAAAGAAAGGCACAACATCCTGGTTTGTTTTTATTTTCAAATGGCGATTGAACCAAATCTCACGTTTTGAGTGATGACTTTCCACAGCTCTGAAAGAATGTTTGAGAAGTACTTTTGTAGTTATCATTAATATGAACAGAAGTACACATTACTTTTGAATCAACATAGAACTGCTAATATTAGGAAATAGACTTTGCATTTATTTTTACTATAATGTTACTTTTATAAAAGGAGAAATAATTTTTCAGCCACTTGAGTATTTTTTTATTTTTTTTTATTTATTTATCGTTTGTTGACCAGGTTAGTTCCACTAAGCAAGTAGACTCTTTTCAGGAGATACCCAAGGTGGTATTTATACTATTAGGGGAAATTTGGCCTGGGCATTGGGGAACTTCTCCTACCCTTTTCAATAGGTACCATGAGATCTTTTACATCACACTGAGGTACCACCAACTTAAGCAGATGGGGCCTTGGTTTTGTGTCTCATCTGAAAAATGCACACTCAGGTGTATAACACCCCCCATGTTGTACTGCAGTGTCAGCAATTGATCTACCTGGTGTTGGAATGGAACCCACAGCCTTTTGCACCAAAAGTGAGTGTACTACTTGTTGTACCACTGGCACTGCTGATATACACTGAAATAAACATAACCCCAGCTACATTTGTTCATTTCATAGGCCTGGTAAGGTACTCCCATGATGTGCATTATATGCTTCTAATGCATGACAAGGGGAGGCTGCAAAATGCATTACCATTGACTAGGTGTATTGTATCACCCTTCAGTTATGCATTAGAGTGGTATATGCTGTACTGTAGTTTGTCTTGCTGCATAAATTATCCATACAAAATGAAGAGTAGGATTGTATGTACTTTACTGCATACTCATGACCACTGGACTCATGCTTTCAACCCGTGGCATCAGGGTAACATTTGCGTATCTTTGAATTCTTTATTGTGCATTATCAAATGTTCATTTCAATAAGATCAACAATAATGATCCCCTCAGATGCAAAATTCTATGAATGATAATTCGCTGAGACCAGCCAGACAGATGGTTATATTTAGTATGTGATGGTAGAGGATACTGACTACATATCGAATTTGCAATCAAACAAAATGTGGTTTATTTGTTTCAATAAACCAATTGATCTAGTCTATCTATCTATCTATCTATCTATCTATCTATCTATCTATCTATCCATCTATCTGTCTATCTATCTTTGCAAGACATTCACAGAGTAGGGACTCTGGGTGAATCACAGAAAGATTACCTGCCTTCTGTCCATATCATAAAGATGTATTCACACTTTGCTATGGTATAACTAACTGGGCCGGCATAATGTAGAGCATCAGCAACAACAAAGTAAGGAAACACTCTAACACAAAAAGTTACATAAAACACTGCAGATCCAGAAATCACCATGTAGAAACCAGAAAGTACACATAATACTGTAAACTATAAACAGCAAGGCAACAATAAAACCTATATAAAACATAAATACATAATTTATATAATCCCCAAAAAACAAAACACATTGCTATACTTTTGACCACAAGCATACAAGTGATGTACATAAATAGCCTACCTTCAGTTTTTCAGACTTTGACACCTACCTTAGCTTGTCCTATTTGTGCCAGTTACGGTAAATACCAGAAATGTGTGATAATTTGGCTGTTTTTAGTACTCTAAAGTGTTGTATGTTCTGCACAATTCTTATTTACATGGTTCCTGCTCTGATCAAGATTTTTTTTCACCTGTCTCACCCATCTCTCAAAAATGCTATTTATTTAAGTGTTTGTTTTGGTTTATTTTATTTTTGATTGTCTTACATAACAAGGAGACTCTAATTGTCTGATATCCTGTTTTTCTGGAATGTCCATGGACAATTGCTACAGAGCATGACTTCATTAACTTCTGTAAAGGAAGTCAAAGGGGAAACATTTTTCTGCATGGATAAAATTATATTTTTGGGATTATATCACGGATCAGCTCTGAGCCCTTTCTTATTTGCAATGGTGATGGACAGGTTGACAGACGAGATCAGACAGGAGTCCCCGTGGATTATGATGTTTGCAGATGATGTTATCTGTAGTGAGAGTAGGGAACAGGTGGAGGAGACCCTGGAGAGATGGAGATATGCTCTAGAGAGAAGAGGAATGAAGGTCAGCAGGACTAAGACAGAATATATATGTGCGAATGAGAGGGAGAATAGAGGAATGGTGAGGATGCAAGGAGTAGAGGTGGCGAAGGTGGACGAGTTTAAATACTTGGGATCAGTAGTTCAGAGTAATGGTGAGTGTGGAAGAGAGGTGAAGAAGAGAGTACAGGCAGGATGGAGTGGGTGGAGAAGAGTGTCAGGAGTGATTTGTGACAGACGAATACCAGTAATAGTGAAAGGGAAGGTCTACAAGAGGGTAGTGAAATCAGCTATGTTATATGGGTTGGAGACAGTGGCATTGACAAAAAGGCAGGAGTTTGAGCTGGATGTGGCAGAGTTAAAGATGTTAAGATTTGCACTGGGTGTGACGGGGGTGGACAGGATTAGGAATAAGTATATTAGAGGGTCAGCCCAGGTTGGAAAGTTTGGAGACAAAGCCAGAGAGGCAAGATTACATTGGTTTGGACATGTGCTGAGGTGGGATGCTGAGTATATTGGGAAAAAGATGCTAAGGATGAAGCTACCAGGTAACAGGAAAAGAGGAAGGCTTAAGATAAGGTTTATGGATGTGGTGAGAGAGGACATGCAGGTGGTTGGTGTGTCAGAGCAAGATGCAGAGGACAGGAACAAATGGAAACAGATGATCTGCTGTGGCGACCCCTAACAGGAACAGCTGAAAGAAGATGATGATGATATAGTTGTAATTTATATATAAGAATATTGTCATTGTATCTAAAAATTAATATGTTAAATCAGGTGTTGCAGAGTAAGTTCTGTCATAGGAACAAAACATAGGTATAATTTTTAAAAATCAAGGGATAAAGCACAAACTATGCAGAACAATCTAGTCTTATCTAAGCATAGTAAAATATTGTTCAATTTGCTGTCTCATACATATATTATGAATGGTTAAATATCCACTACATCTATTATATCATAATTATTCTTAGTGATAATTTATCCATATAGAAATGGCAAGTGCAGTCAAGCTGGAAAAAGATTGATTTTTACCCATTGCTATTTAAGATAGCTTGCCATTTTTATGACCCTCATGCATGTTATTACCTTAAAGTTATCAATGCCCAATTATCTACTCTAAATAGTGAAAGATAATCTCCAAAAGCTCACGCAATATTTTAATAACCAGAAGCAAACTCTAGAGAATGAGTTGTGTTATAGTTTTAGATACAACTAGAATATTACAGTAATCAGAGTATTGCCAAGGTATGATCTTATGATTTGCACTACCTTGGTCCAAGTCTGAGTTTGGCCTTAGAAATATCCAGCCTTGACTGGTTTCTGTAGGTCACTTATAACTCACCCTTTTGAAATTGCTCTTGATGAGGTGGTATGAGGATTTGTGATTATTTTTTAATTTGTTTCATTTTATTTTTTGTGTAATGTTATTGTTTTATCATTTATACTGATTTTATTTACTTCACTATGCATATTCAGTGTTTTGTTGGAAAACAAAAACGAAATAAATTTGAAAGGAACCACAAAATAGCACCGGAGCAAACCAAGGCTAAAAGGAACGATCCACATAAATAAAAAGTTCACACAATCCAATACACGAAGTCCGCAGAAATCCACAGAGGCAATAGTTGTAAAGAAACCAAATCGATTTATTAAGATGCAGAACTAGCAAATGCTTTGACCCAGCAGGGCTTCTTCAGACCAAAAACATCTCTACTAGTAAAGCACATAAATAAATACACCTATGAATTAATCAATTAAATAAAACTATGACATCACATCCTGCACTCTAAAAATACATATATATAATATATAGTAAAAATAAATACTTATTAAAATACATTGTTAAAAATCTAATATATAATTTCAAAATGAGCATACTTCATATGAAATCTCATAAAAATTTTACGTATAAAAAAATACAAAAATTTATTATTTAGCTTTCAGTTTCCTATTCTTTAACATGGGTCTTATAGGCACCTTATCATTCAGGCCAGGTTTTTTATCTGTTCTGAGCCTGATGATCCACTTCAACTCATACCTTTCAGTATAATTTCGAACATCCCCCCCCCCCTGTTTACTAGGTGTGTTAACTTGTTAAGACCAAAAACCTAAAGCTATGTTGTTCATTAGTTTCCAGTACATGTTTTGACAAAGCATTAATACTAGATTTAATACGAATGTGGTACATATGTTCTCTAACTCTGTCTCTTAACCTCCGGTCCGTCTTACCAACATAAAATGCAGAACATGATGTACAGCTAGCTAAATATACAACATGCTCGGACAAACAATTAGCCTTGGCCCTGAACTTAAAGCATTGTTTAGTAATCGGGTGTGTGAAAGTGGCAGCACTATCTATATATACACAGAAATTACATCGGTTACATGGTAGAGTACAACACTGTAAAGACTCATTCAGGGAATTAATAGAGTCCTTAGGGTAACACAACAATCTTTGTAAATTCATCCTGTCCCTAATAAGAAAACAAGGTTGATCTCCTACAGCATCCCTAATATTGGAGTCCACAGTAAGGACTCCCCAATTCTTAGAGAAAATATCTCTAATATTATTAATATTCTGTGTATAAAACAGGGATACCCTAACTTCTGTTCTCCATGAAGGCTCACTCTCAGGGTCACTATTTCTTATACAATCAGCCATCCTTCTGTTCTGTCTACATAATACATTTTTGTATTGTTTATACGTAAAAGTTTTTATGAGATTTCATATGAAGTATTCTCATTTTGAAATGATATATTAGATTTTTAACAATGTATTTTAATAAGTATATATTTTTTACTGTATATTATATATTTGTATTTTTAGAGTGCAGGATGTGATGTCATAGTTTTATTTAATTGATTAATTGATATGTGTATTTATTTATGTGCTTTACTGGTAGATATATTTTTGGTCTGAAGAAGCCCTGTTGGGTGAAAGTGCTTGTCATTTCTGCATCTTAATAAATTGATTTGGTTGCTTTATAACTATTGCTTCTGTGGAGTTCTGTGGAGTTCATGTATTGGATTGTGTGAACGTTTTATTTATGTGGATCGTTCCTTTTAGCCTTGGTTTGCTCCTGTGCTATTTTGTGGTTCATTTTACTTGCTGGTTCTGGTGGAGGAGCATTTACTCCCTGGTAGTTATCTTTTTATTTTTGTTATAAATAAATTTGAAGCTGCAAATAAATCAGCTCTGTGTAACAGAAGGATAAAGCCCAGATTATGACCCAGACAACTCAAAGCTGATATGTGGCTCAGAATCTGGAAGATCCATCCAGGGGGTTGTGGGAGTGAGTATTACAGATGTTGAGTGGTTTCTAGGCCAATGAGGTGAGCCTGAGGAAAAATAAGAGTGCTTAATACAAAGGACTGGTGCAGCTTAAAAATGAGTGAGGGTGGCTGAAGGTGAACTTTCTTTCTACAAGTCTGGGTGTCAGAAAAGACTACACTGAAGTGTTTGCATTGATATGGAAAGTGTATAAACTGCAATTGAAGGTAGATGATGTGGACAGCTGCATCTGTGGGAGAATTATCAACATTCAGGATGGTATGGAAGCGTTGAACTTAATGTTGTAGTTAAAAGAAAAATTGAATAAGGCACCCATAGGCATATCTCTCCACCTTTCACCTCCGTAATTAAGAAAAAAGCACAAAATAATTAGGGAAAAGACCCAAATTGTGGAATTTCTTAGATACTTTGTACAACTAACTTACAATGTCTCAAAAATGTCCAGTTTTAGGAAGTATGGAAGAAATGCTTGAGCCAAAATTAGGGAATGGATGCAAATTAGTGACAGTTGACAGGTATTTCATAAGACTTGAGGAAAAAAATGATCGATCCCTTATAGTTATGAAGAGAGATTCCCCTAGGCAGGTAGCCAAGATATGTGCTGGCCAAGCTGCACCACTTGCAGTGACGAAGTGGTTGACTGAAGTCTATGAGATAAGAAGTGTGATGTTCTGAAGGCAGAAGATGAAACTGGCATACTTCCTTTCTTTTGCATAGACATTGAAAGGCATATAAGGAATTGACAGGGAAGCCGAAATTAGCTGTTCCAGTGGTTAGGCTCAAGTACCTACATAAGGTACTTATAGCATGAAGAGGGCCAGAGTGGTCAGTGGGATCGTGTGACAGTGCATCAGGAAAAGTGCAGAAAGAAGTCCTGTTGGCCAGGCCAAAGAACACAGGAGGAAGTACAGTGGACATAGCTGGATTGAGTGCACAAACTCCTGGGTTCATAGCTCCACCAGTGACTGAAAAAATGAAGGAGATGCCTTCAGCACTATTAAATTATTATTATTATTATTATAACATGTTCTGTCACAGAAAACATATATAGGTTCATAGGTTGTTCCTAGATTAATGACCACTAGGGCCCTTTCAAGCCTCACCATGCATCCAAAACCCATTTGGATCCTGAGTAGCATGGGAGTGAGGGGGGGCATGTTAATAGGGAGGTAACTAATTGATTTGTTGGGGGGGGTTAGTTAGGATATATCTTTTCTTATTCACGGCCTCTGCCCATAATGGACATGGGGGCCAGATATGGGTCAAATTATTGTCACAAGCAAAGTTCAGATCCCTAGATCTAG
This sequence comes from Protopterus annectens, assembly GCF_019279795.1. Taxonomy (NCBI): domain Eukaryota; kingdom Metazoa; phylum Chordata; order Ceratodontiformes; family Protopteridae; genus Protopterus; species Protopterus annectens. Next base: position 1,586,290,565 of record NC_056737.1, read on the forward strand.
TGTTTCTGTTGCTGTTTGCTTTGAGCATGTACAACAGATTCATCAGTGCTGGGTCTGAGGAAGCCCTGTAAGCCAGGCATAGATCCACTATCAACAGCCTGTAGGAGAGTGCATACAGAGACAGACCCTTAAGGTGATCCTTGTAGGGCAGGTTGTTCATGCCCTGTATTCTCCCAGTGAGAAACTTTTGTGGGAATTCCACATGTTGCAAGTGTCTAGTTCAGTACAAGCCAAAGGGGGCATCATACTCAATGACAGGTCTGAAAAGGGCCGAGTATTGTGGTCCTATAATATCCTTGAACCTGGATGCCATACCCTTACCTATGAGTTAGGTGACATAGAGTTATTTTCTTACTATCTTAGCTATGTGTTGGTCACAGGCCAGATTGCTTTCTACCTGTGTTCCCAGATCCTGTATTACTGGGTTGGCTCATAGGGGTGTTTTACCAATGGCAAAATTAACTTGGGTAAAGGGCATTATAATGCATTTTTTGACATTGAGTTTTAGGCTATGACTTTGGCACTAGTCATCTGCCTGTGTTAAACCTTCCTGCAAGATACTGGTGCCTTGGAAGGAATATATAATTGCTCCTAAATTTTCAGTTGTCTACCAACTTGGTGAGCCAGAGGTCTTGAACATTAGCTTTGAGTTATGAGAAGTAGATGACAGACAGTAGCAGGCCTAGCATGGAGCCTTGGGATACACCACTGGTGAATGTTCTATTGGTAGACGTGGTATCAAGGATTCTAACTTCTTGTGTTCTGTCTGTGATGAAACCAGCAGTCTAGTGAGTTATATACGGGTTTATGCCTAGCTTAGAGAGCTTGTCAAGAATGCCTGAGTGGGATATTGCATCAAATGCCTTGGCCAAATCAAGATACACAGTATGCACTGTTTCACCCTCATCCACTGCATTGGTGACCCTCTCAAAAGGAGTCTACCAGGTTAAGTAGGCATGATCTTCCCTTTAGAAAAACAAATTGGAATCTATTCAGTGTCTGTAGGTTGCCAATGCCTTTATTAATAATTTCCATGACAATTAATTCCATGGCTTTGCATATTAGATTTGTTAGACTGATGGGTCTGCAGTTCCTTGTGTGATAGCCCTTCTTTACCCAAGACAAGTAATGAAGGAGCCTCAATCCTCACCACTGACACCAATGAGAGACCATAAATAAAACAGGGATGGATTTACACAGTAAGTTCAAATGCAGCTGTCTGCATCAAGCGCAGTTTACCCAATGAGCAGTTCCAAGTGACTGATACCCACACATGGGTATTTGATTTTTACACACACACACACATACACACACACACACACACACACACACACACACACACACACACACACACACACACACACACACACACACACACACACACACACACACACACACACACACACACACACACACACACACACACACACACACACACACACACACACTCCTGAGAAAGGCTGGCACATATTTGCTAGCTGTGCCCTCTTACGCCCAAACAATAAGGTAACATTGCTGCCACCAGCCAGTCACTGTCAGACTCCTACAAGCATATCCAGTTATACTGAATAAAATCAATGCTAACATAAATTTCTTTTCTTTCCTCAAACTAACATAAATCTCTTTTCTTCTCTTGCCCAGACGTCTCCCTCAGACCTCCGCTTAGTGTGCTTGCTACTTGAATGCACCCTTCCTCGGGCTGCCCTTCCCAACTCTACTTCATCCTAATCACTGTTTGGACAGTGGTTCCTGCAATAATTAATTGAAAACCCACTGGCAGTTGAAAAAGTTGCCCTCTCATTATTCTCAGTCTTGAATGCACCCTTCCTCGAGCTGCCCTTCCCAACTCAGCAGCTCCTGCAATAATTAATTGAAAACCCACTGTCAGTCGAAAAAGGTGTCCTCTCATTATTCTCAGTGTAGGTGAAACCCTGTAGCTTTAACTGTTCACTGAGTACAGTTTTTTTGTTTGTAGTAGAGGCTTGCACACTTGTGGATAGACAAGGAGAACGTCCCTTATTTTTTCCATAGCATTTGCTTTATTTTTTGTGCCTTCAGCTGAACTCATTGTCGTTGTTTCCCTCTTACACCACTAGATGGCAGCATAACACAAGTTATAATTATGTGTACTGCTTACCTAAGTTTAAACCATTATCAGGAATAAATCTAGCCTTCTCCTATGCATAATTTATACAACAGCCCTTCTTATTCGGGAATGTAGTTTTTTTTTCCCTTTAGCAGTATTTCTCCCCTGTAAAACAAAACAAATAAAATTAAACAAAACTAAATTAAAAGTTGCTCTCTCTGAGAAATTCAGACCTGCTTACTAGCAAACAGGCATCCCAGTGCTGTACCTGCCTCTTCCTGCTGGGCGAACCTGCTCCATTTGCCCTTGCTATGCTTGGGCTCTCTCTGCTCCCATACCCTCCCCACATTCCCACCCACCCCCACATCAATTACATTTATACCTAAGCTGACCCCACCTACCATCCAATGACACAACTCCTCCACTCAACACCCAACCACTCAACACACCAACTAACAGACACACAACCATCTTCACTACCACCACAAACTCCTCCCTTCTTACTCCCACCTCATCTCACCATCCCAACTCCACACCCTTCCATTATCCCAACTCCAAATACCCATAACTGCCCAGGTTCATACTCCCCTACTCTAACCTAACATTTCTACTTCCAAATACTTACACCCTTGTGAAACTCTCTCAATCCTACCAATAGAACCTGTCATTAATCTCACAGCACAACTCTCATCCCAACCTTCTCTCATTAACCACTATGCCTCTTATATTCAACATCTTTCTCCTCACTTGTACTTTCTACCGCTCTCTCCTTCTAACACTGTCATCAATTCAGGCTACTCATCTACCTTCCCCACCTTCTCCTTCTAGTTCACCCTTCTCTCCTACCCTCCCTAGCTATTCTGCAATCTGCTGTAGTCTTTATAAAACTGACTTAATCTTACAAATGAAATGGATCCTCCTCACCACACAACATAGTTCTCATCACTACCAAGTCCACAAATACCTCCACAATCTAAAAAAGAAGCCCTTACCTAGCACTTCCCCAATTCTCTGCAATCTAGTCCTATGTGATGATATACACTATAACCCTGGCCCATCTCCTCCCAACCATAACTGCTGTAACTCCATTAAATCCCTAAAATTCAGCACAATTAATCTCCAAAGCATTAGAAATAAAATTCCACACCTACATGCATGGTTGAGTCAACACAAACCTGATTTCACTGCCATTACTGAAACCTGGTTAAAACCACATATCAAAGACTTTGAATTTCTTCCCCCAACTACTCCTGCCTCAGAGCTGACAGACTTCATAAAAAAGGTGGAGGCATCTCCTTACTATTCCCAAGTACCTTTACAGTAATTCCTTGTTCTAAACCAATTCCCCTCTTGTCCACTGCAGAGCTGCTTGTCACCTTCCTAAAACTAAACAACTGCAAAAACCTATGCATCATAGTCATATACATTCCCCCAGGCAACAACACTCCTATTTTAGAGAAATTCTTGCCTGGATAACCAACAACATAAAAAATGAAACTATTATTCGAGGCGATGTTAACATCAATTGGCTTGATATCTCCAATAATAACTCCTCCACTAATAACCTTCACATTTACACTCAACTAATCTCCATCACCAGACCAGACAACAAACACAACAAAGGCTCAATGTTGGATTAGATCTTGGTTACTGATGCTAACAAAGTTACCCCCCCCCCCCCGGCACACTCCCTGACAGTATTAGCGATCACTCTCCAGCATTTATAATACACAAGCCCACCTGATTACCATATATTCATCAGTATCAACATACCAGAGATCTATCCAACTTCTCCCGAAATACCTTCAATGACATCCTGCAGCACACTAACTGGCATCCTCTGAAATCTCTTCCACTCAATGAAGCTTTGTAATTCTTTAATTCTACATTTCTCAGGATAATAAATAGTCTAGCCCCACTCCGGTTAAAAATAATTAAAGCAAAACATGCTAACTGGCTTGCAAAGTCCACAAAGCAAGTTATGTCCTCTAGGGATAAAGCCTGGAAAGCCTGGCAAAAAAATAAATAAAACACCTTCCAACTTCATGCAATACAAACAACTCCACAATCAGGCCAAATGCTTAGTTGTCAAAAATAAAATAAAATACCTCCAAACTATCCAAGACCAGCATAAACAAAACCCCAAGAAATTCTGGGGAGCAATTAACTCCCTACTCTACCCAGGTACTAATAATACTCCATGCCCAAACCCAGAAAAAACTCCCTCAGAGCTAGCCTCACGCTTTTAATACATACTTCACTGACACCATTGCCAAACTTACCACTACCTTCCCACCAGTCATCCCAGTAACACAATCAGAATATACCCCTTCAAATCCTCTACCTATTTTCTCACTATCACCTATTCCCACATCTACCATCCAAAAACTTCTTCATAAACTAAAAACATGCACTAACACCCCAGATAACTTACCTGCAGAATACTTACAACTTGCAGCCTCCTCCATTGCCTACCCCATCAGCATTCTCCTCAATAGGTCCATTCAGGAATCATGCACACCTGATACCTGGAAAAAGCATTTGTCCTCCCTCTTCACAAAGGTTGCTGCAACCCTGACATCTCAAACTTCCATCCTATCATCATTCTTTCCCCCATTTCTGAAATACTAGAGATGTGCATTCACACTCAGCTCCTAAATCACCTGCTAAAACACCAACTCCTTTCCCCCACTCAATACAGCTTTAGGACCGGACATAGCAGCAACACTGCCCTCATTTCCTTCTTAGACACAATAAACAGAGCTCAAGAAGCTGGCTCCTTTGTCTCTGCCCTCTTTCTTGAACTGTCAAAGGCATTTGACACCATTTCCCACACCCTACTGCTCACTAAACTCTCTGACCTGGGCCTATCTCCCTCTACCATACAGTGGTTTACTAACTATCTCAGCAATAGGCAGCAATCTACTATATGGCAGCACTCTCCCTCCTATTTCATCAATACAAATACAGGGATTCCTCAAGGTTCAATTTTGGGTCCCCTCCTACTCAGTATATTTGTCAATAACTTTCATACCACTCTCACCCACTGCACTGTCATCCAACATGCTGATAACTCAGCTATCATCTGCTCTTCAAAATCTGCCACTGTATTACAGCATCTCACCCAAGAAGCATTTACCTCCACCGAAACCTGGATGTCTCAGAACCATCTCACCCTCAACCCCAATAAAACAAAACTCTTAATATTCACCCCTACAAAACCTACCCCTGTTGACAAGTCTCTACTCACTTTTCACTCCCAAAACAACACTATCATCAAAGTTGTCCCTAGTACCAAATTGCTAGGTGTCATCATTGATGATAAATTAAATTTTGACCATCACATCCATAATAACATAAAAAAAACATCAACAGCTTGGTGCCCTTTATAGGCACAACTATTTTCTTAGCCTCTTCACTAAAAAGGCCATGTTCAAGTGACACCCCAACCCCGTGTGCAAAATGGGAAAAGGGGATGAGGATGGATGGATGAAGTAAAATACAAAACATGAGATTATTAAATATTTAAGTGCAATAAACATCAGAGTTTCAATCACAGGGGAAATAAAAATAACACAGTTGGACAAATTCAAGCAGATGCAGAAAAACAATACTTAGTTAATATCACTGTAATTTCTGACTGTTTAAGAACTGTTCTCTATATAACTTAATTAATACAGTTAAGGAAGATTAGATGCTGAGTTGCTTACTTCCACAAGGCAAGGTGATGTTCTTCTCACTTACAGTGACCTAACTGAACTGACTGATAACTATCAAAGATGTTATATCATGTTCCAAAGAAAACAAAACAAGCTTTTCTGTGAGTTCCATCCCCTCAGTGCTGGTTAGAGAATGACATCACATTTGATCAAATGACTCTGGTAGAGTATAGACTCAGAGCTTTTCTAAGATCTGTTGCAGTAGTTAAAACTATAGAGTTCTTTGTTTAAACATAAACATTTAATCAGTTATAACACTGTTGATACATTTTTAACATTAGCATCTGTACAAGTCAGTGTGATAGTCAAATGATGGAAAATTATTCAGAAAACTATTTACAAAACTCCAGCAAACTATGCTGACATATGTTACACATTCTCCACCCTATTCCTCCTGGCATAGATGGTAATGCCTCACATCGTCACACCCTGGGTTGGTTGTTGATCCACCCTTGTGTAAGGGAGTGATGGTTGCAGTCTGCCATTCACTTGGAACATAGCCTGTTTCATGGTTGTAGTTCAAGAGGGCCTCAGGTTGCCCTGACAGGTCATGTTTTAGACTGTACAGGAGGCAGTCGTGGATGTTGTCAGGAACAGTGGCAGTGTTTTTGGCTTTAGCAAGTTTGCCAGTACCTGGACCCTGCTAATAGTTGGGGATGTACAATGGAGGGGATTTCATCTGGAGGAGCTGGAGGGTAGTGGGAGGTAAAGTCTGAGCTGAATTTATGAGTCAGATTTGTTATGTTACCCTGATTCATGAAGGTGGTACTGTTCGTCACTAGGTTAGCACACTGCTGTATGATACCTTTAAGATTCTGGACATAGTTGAAGAAGGCCTTTTGATTATCCTTATCCTGCAAGGCTATCCTGACCTCATAGTCGGCCTTGGACTTAATTAGACCTCTTAGTTTTTTTAGTTATATAAGACAGCACTTGTCTTTAAGGGAGTTGCTCTTCCTGATTCTGACCATGAGTTTTCTTCTTTTATTATATACCCTGTTTATATGAGGATTCTGTAGATCAAAGTGTGTGATGTACCTTTAAGAAGCATTCTAGTCAGTGGGCACGTGCATATAAGTACTGAGCATATGCACGCAAGAGTGCCATGTTGAGTGAGCAGCCAGAGTGAGAGCACGTATGTATGTAGTCAGTCAGTCAGTTAGATAGTTCGTTTAAGTTCAGTGTTCCTGCCATCCATCCTGATGTATTTATATGCAATAAACAACTTAAATGAACACCCGAGTCTCATTGTCTTCTTAATGCACATAAGACGAGTGACATGGTGTCAGAATGGGATGCAGAGTCACAGCAATGAGGCAACTGGTTAGAAGTGGAGGAAAATACAGGATTGGATCACCCCTACTGCTCAAACAACTTGCAAAACAGGTGAGAAACAAATTCCAGGTACTAAAACTCGCTTAAATGATTTATTTCACTACAAATATAAAACAAAGCACTCAGAATGCTCAAAATGAATTTTTTATTAAATGAACTGTCCAAAAATGCAACATATTGATAAAATATTTGAAATGATTACAAAAACTTTTGAAACAATATCCAAATCGTATAACATGTACAAAAAAGGGGGAAATGATTGCATTTTTCACTATGTACTACTTTTTCACATTAACTAAAGCTATTCAAAGTATGCAAATTCTGCAATGTGTTTGCAAGTGTGTGTAGTATTACAGTACAATTATTTCACAAAGGACAGTCATTTCAGAGAATATTTCACAAAGTACAGTTATTTCAAATAATATTTCACAGAGTACAGTCTTTCAAAGAGTTTATTGTGCATTTGAACATTATTACAAGTACCTGGTATGTGTGTGACTGTTCATGCATAATTACAAGGGCCCTTTTGCATTGTGTTTTACTATAATCTGTGGGCATGGCAGAAGGATTTTGCAGACCTGCACTGCTTGTGTTTGATAACAATATTTCAGAAAATTGGAGAGTGATTGAGCAGGAATATGATATTTTCATACAGGCTGCTTTTTCTGACAAAGATGGACATACAAAGGCATTTATTCTGCTTAATTTAGTTGGTTCAGAGGCCATTGAAAGAGATTGTGCAGCACAGTGGTGCAGCGGTTAACGTTGTTGCCTCACAGCAAGAGGTTCTCCCGTTCGATTCTCAGCTGGGGAGCCTTCTGCGTGGAGTTTGCATGTTCTCCCTGTGTTTGCATGGGTTTTCTCCGGGTACTCCAGTTTCCTCCCACATTCCAAAGACATGCATCTGGAGCATTTCTCCTCAGGCCTCCGCTGAAAACAGGCTCTGTGGAACCTAGTCGGACTTTCCCGGTCAACAAATGATAAATAAATTGTTCATATGTGTATGCACCTTCTGTGTTTGCGGAGGAGGAGAAAGACCACCATATTGAGGTACTGGCTGAAATACGGGAAGACCCTGAGTGCTTAAAATGTAAATTTAGAGAAATGTGTAACCCCCAAATTAATTTTATAATGGAGAGGTGCTTATTTTACACAAGGGATCAAAACCCTGGTGAAAATTTTGCTGCATATATAACTGACTTGAGAAATAAGTCTAAAATGTGCAGATTTGGTGATTTGAGAGATGAGTTGATAAAGGACAGACTTGTGTGTGGTATTAATAATGACACAGTGAGAACAATTTTGCTTAGTGACATTAAATAAGGCCACTGAGATTTGTCAGATATATGAGCTTACAGAAAGGCACACAAGTATGCTTACAATTGACAAAGCAAGCCTTCCAGTACCTTCCACAGCTCTTGTACACAGCATGCAGTATGAGGTTAAGAGATACAGACCTAAGGGCAGGGCCACTTCAGTAAAATCCAGAGCAACTTTATAAGACCTATTGTGCATGCAGCAAAGCACAAGAGTGACTCAGCAAAACCCATAGCAAACCTCATAGTCAACTGTCGTAATCGTGGTGGTAATCATGAACACAAACAAGAAAAGTGCTTAGCTTTTGGTCAGCAGTGTCATTCTTGCAATAAGTGGAATCATTTCAAAAGGTTTTGTAAATCAAATAAGGCACATTCCTTTATCAAAAGAGGGCATTCCAAGAGACAAGTTAGTCAATTAGAAAGCTGCAACCCTATTTTTATGTTGATGGTGTGTCTGTGCTTGGTGAAACAGTCAATGCAGTAGATTTGAGGGCAAAGAACGAAATCTTTTGTACTGTTTGAATTAATGTGAGTCTCAAAGTAGACACTGGCTCAAAATGCAATGTTATGTCAGCAGAAACATTGGCTACAGTAAAAGCTACAGAAAACTTGATTTGGCAAAGTGTGCGAAGCTTGTTGCTTATGGTGGTGAAGATATTTAAACCAAAGGCTCAGTAGTAATTTCATGTTATTCTGCTGGGAACAGCTATGATTTGCAGTTTTTCATAGTCAAGAGACACGTGCAGTCATTATTAGGCCTCAGAGACAGTTTGGAAATGGGACTGCTTTCATTTAATAAAGAAGTCCACCATATAAGCCTGAATGACAACAGCTCAAATTTTGCCCAAACTATTTTTTCTGAGTAAGCTGACAATTTTGCAGACAAACTAGACAGACTACCAGTTGTGTACTCTATGAAGTTAGAGCCAGAGTTCAGCCCAATTATCAGACCAGCATGGAAAGTTCTAGTAGCTATGCAGAACAGAGTCAAGGCTGAGCTAAACAGAATGGTGCAGCTAGGAGTAATTTGTCCAGTAGAAGAACCTACTGAATGGGTATCCTTCATGGTAGTATTTCATAAGAAAAGCTCAGATGATATCAAAATATGTATTGATCCAAGAGATATGAACAAAGCATTAAAAAGGCCTCATCATCAAATGCGCACAGTCGAAGATGTTGCTGCCCTCATGGCAAATGCCACTGTTTTTCTGTCTTAGATGCAAAGGGTTCATTTTGGCAAATTTTGCTTGACCAAAAATCTTCATTGTTAACCATATTTGGTATGCCATTTGGAAGATACAGATTTCTGAGAATGCCATTTGAAATTAATTCTGCCAGTGAAGTCTTTCAGCGTGTGATGGAGCAAATTTTTTCAGGTTATCCATGTGCTATTATAGTAGATGATATTCTAGTAGGATGCAATGGTGAAGTCGAACATGACAGAAACTTCAAGAAAGAAGAAAGTTCTGGAAAGAGCACGTGAAGTGAATCTTAAGTTGAATCCTCAGAAGTGCAAATTCGGGATACGAGAAGTTACTTATGTTGGTCACTTGTTTACCAGTGCAGGTTTACCACCAGATCCTTCAAAGCAAACAACAATTCTTGAGATGCCAGCTCCAGACAATGTTCAAGCCCTTCAGTGTTTTCTTGGCATGGTCAACTATCTAGGCAAGTTCATTCCAGATTTAAGCAAACTTTCAGCACTGCTAAGAGAACTCACATGCAAAGATGTAATTTGGTCATGGTCAGAACAGCACCAACGAGTATTTGATGTCCTGAAACAGAAAATTGCTAGTCCACCAACTCTCAGCTACTATAATGTTCACAAACCAGTTACTCTTTCCTGTGATGCTTCTAAGTTTGGTCTTAGTGCAGTCATTCTGCAAGAAGGTAGAACAGTAGCCTATGCATCGAGAACTCTTACCCAAACCCAGATGCATTATGCCCAGACTGAGAAAGAGCTTTTCGTAATTGTCTTTGCATGTTCGACATTTCATGATTATATTTATGGTCAATCTATCCAGACTGAAACTGACCACCAACCTCTAGTTACTATTTTGAGAAAGCCTATGCATACAGCTCCAGCTAGACTGCAACACAGGATGCTCAAATTGCAGAAGTACAATTTCAATCTTGTTTACACAAAAGGCAAACTTCTTTATCCTGCTGATAGCTTATCCAGATCTCCCAGAAAATAAACACAGAACAGCATAGCAATGAGTGTCTTGATTTTGAGGTCATGGAAGTGAGAACTTTTTCTTCCACACATCTTGATGAGCTCAGAACTCACACAGCTTCAGATGCAGTTCTCCAGAAGCTAAACATCTTAATCAGTTGAAGATGGCCTTCAAAGCAATCTTGTTTCCCAGTAGCTGTGCAGCAGTATTTTCCATGCAGAGATGAGATTTTGTCTGACAATGGTATCATCATTAAAGGTTCTAAAGTGACTGTTCCAAAATCCTTGCAACAAGAGTACAGATTTTGCATCATGGTCACCCAGGAACTGATTCTACCAAAAGAAGGGCAGGAGGACTAGTATTTTGGCCTTCTTTGTCAAGAGACATCGAGAAAGTGCTTTCATCCTGTTAAGTATGTAATAGTACAAAGCTGCATCAACAAAAAGAACCACTTCAGTTAAGCCAGATTCCTGAACAACCTTGGTTGAAAGTAGCCACAGATATCTTTGAGTGGAATGGTCAGCATTACTTGGTGTTAGTAGACTGTCATTTAAATTGGTTCGAGATTGACCTACTTCCCAGCCTAACTTCCAGTACTGTCATTACTAAGTTAAAGCGACATTTCTCTGTCCATGGTAGTCCGCACAGTTATTTCTGACAATAGTGCACAGTTTACTAGTCAGCAATTCAAGAAATCTGCAGAAGTGTGGGACTTTGTTCATATTATGAGTAGTCCTGAATACCCTCAGTCAAACGGCTTGGCTGAACATACAGTTCAAACTGCAAAACAACTGTTAGAGAAATCCACATGTGACAATACTGATGTTGTTCTAAACTTGTTAAATCTCAGAAACATTCCTCTTGATAATCATCTTGGTTCACCTGCCCAGAGACTTATGTAGATAAAAACCAGAACCACATTACAATCAGCAATATTTTGTTGGTTCCATGTGCTAAAAACAACAAAGCAGTAGAAGTCCAACTGTTGAAGAGGCATTTGTCCCAGAAGTCTTACTATGATAAAACCAGCAAACCACTCAGTTCTTTGAAAAGAAGGGAGATAGTGAGGATGCAGACATCAAAAGGTTTTGATCGCATTGGATTTGTGAAAAGTTTGTGTCAAGAGCCAAGAGCGTACATTATGGAATCACAAGGAATGGAATTCAGATGAAAGTGGAAGCATTTGTTACCAGTGTCCGAACCAGTGTTACAGCATCTTACCTGTGACCAAAGACTCTAGTTCTGAGTGACTTGTCCAATGTTCCTGTTCCAGAGAACATTCCATCAGCAATCCTTGTTTCTAAGAAAATCCCTGAGAGTCCTCAACCAGAAAATTCCCCAGTGACTGTCCCTGTTGCTAAATCTAGTCCTAACTATTATGTTACGAGATCAGGTCACATCTCGAAACCTAGTTCCAGTTACATGACAACCTGGACATGATAGTTGTTTTCTTTTTTAGAGTCTGTATAATTGCTTGCCTACTGAAATGTCATTGCCTATGAGACAACTCAGTAAAGAGGGAGGATGTAGATCGGAGTGTGTGATGTACCTTTAAGAAACATTCCAGTCACTGGGCACATGCATATAAGTACTGATCACCTGCAAGCAAGAGTGCCATTTTGAGTGAGGAGCCAGAGTGACAGCATGCATGTATGTAGTCAGTCAGTTAGTTAGATAATTTGTTTAAGTTTAATTTTTCTGCCATCCATACTGATGTATTTATATGCAATAAACTACTTAAATGAACACCCAAGCCTCATCATCTTCTTAATGCACATAAGACAAGTGACAGTTTCCACACTGAGGTTTATTTTTAGATTTTGTTTTGGGTTTGCTGCTGATAGGTATGGCAGTCTCTATGCAGCCATTTACATGCTTGTAGAGGGATTCTGTGAATAATTCTGCATAGGTAGCTATGGTCTTATAGTGGGAGCCTTGAATTTTGACAAACTGTCACTTAATATGATGTAATTTGCCTTAGAATAGTTTCTAACTTACTGGTTTAACTGGGTTTTCTGGGTTGATTTTTAAGTCAAAGGAAACAGCTTTGTGATCCAACTTCACTAGTGAGGAGGTGGCATGGGGAGGGAACAACACACTACCATGTTGGTGAGTACCACACCCCCTCACCCCCTAAAGGGCCCATATCTATACAGGAAGAATGCAGAGTCCCTGTAATCACAACTACGCAGGTAAAAGCTGCACTCTCTAAAGCCAAAAACACAGCATCCATGGGACCGGACAATATCCCAGGCTGCATTTTACCTGAACTTCAGAACAGACTGGCTCCCCACCTAAGCACCATGTTCAATCATAGCCTCACATCAGGCTTTGTGCCCACTGAATGGCATACAGCAACAATTATCCCACTCCATAAAGAGGGAGCCACCACTGATCCCAGGAACTATCACCCTATTAGTCTGATGAGCCCGGTCTGCAAGGCCATGGAATGTATCATCATGGAACTCATTAACAAAGACATTGGTAACCTCCAAACTCTGGATCACACCCAGTTAGGGTTTGTGAAAGGCAGATCATGCCTCCTGAATCTGATCGACTTCTTTGAGGCAGTCGACAAAGACGTAGATGAGGGTAAGGTGGTTCACACAGCATATCTTGACCTCGCCAAGGGTTTCGACACCATCCCCCATTCTGGAAATATAGCTAAACTCACTAAACTAGGTATAAATCCCTACATCACAAGATGGGTTGCCAAGTGGCTCACTGACAGTACCCACACTGTAAAAGTTGCACACTCCAAATCTGACCTGAAACCAGTGACAAGTGGAGTACCACAGGGTTCAGTCCTGGGACCTCTCCTGTTTGGTATCTACTTCTCTGAAGTACAGGCTAACACAGAAAGCCTCTGGCTAATGAAGTTTGTAGATGACTGTAAACTAGGAGCCATAGTCCAGTCCCCAAATGATGTGGAAATCCTACCGAAGGGCCTCGCTGAGACAGATGCCTGGTGTCAGAGGCATGACCTCAAGCTCAATGCCAAAAAGTGCATCATCCCCTTTGGTAAAAACTTTGTACCCATGAACTACTACATAGACAGCAGTCTACCTAACACTGAATGTGTGATAAGAGACCTGGGGACCCAGGTGGACAGTAGTCTGTCCTTTGATATTCACATCGCCACAGTAGCCAGGAAGTTCTTCTACATGGCACACCTCATCATAAAAGGGTTCTCATCCAGGAAAAAAGAGGTCATTGTTCCCCTCTACTCGACACTCATTAGACCCATTATAGAGTACAACACCTCTTTTGGAATGTACCTCACAAGACATCTGCAGCAGCTGGAAAGACCACAGAAATACCTCCCAAAGAGGATTACTGGCCTCAAACTAATGCCCTACACTGACCGTCTCAAAAAACTCCAGCTTTACTCCATAGTATACCGCCTACTCTGAGGTGATCTCTGCCTAACATAAAAAGCTATGTCAAACCCAGAGTTGTTGGACATGCTGTGCTGACAGATATTGGATGTCCCTGGAGCAAAACAAGATAGTAAACCAATTATTAAAATAATTTTATGTTTGTACTGTGATATCATCCTTGGTGAAGGTAGAATGCTGCTCAATGCAAGGCTCGTACCAGTCTGAGACTAACATGTGTCCATTCTTGTCAGAAAATCTTTCTACATTGCATAGTTTATAAACAAGGTGATTAGGTTTTGATCTAGGGAATTCTCTGTCCCTTTTGATTCAGCCCTCATTAGACCAGTCATTGAATATAATCCCCCCTTTGGCATGTATCTGTCCCAGCACATGTAACAAATGGAATGCCCACAGACGTACCTCCTACATGGACCGATTCCAAGCCCTATCACTATGCTCAGTATTGTATATACTACTAAGAGGTGACCTGTGTCTGGCATACAAAGCATCCTCCAAACTAATACTGATGGATTTACTGCACATCAGCAAGTCAAGTGGCATCAGAAATATTCAGTCTACAAATTTAAATCTCTTCTGCAGCATCAACACAATAGTTTGGAGACACAGGTATAGCTCGCTCTGGAAGAAACTCCCCATCCACATAAAACAAAGCTCATCCCTATATCCCTATTCATATTCAAGCGCAACTTGAATCTACGAATGGGAAACTAAAAATTTACCTCAGGACTTTCTCCTGTACTACTAATGGACAGAGGCAGCTCCTCTATGCTTTATCCCATACATGGATCCCTAAAATTAACTTACCGTAAAATCTAGTTATCCTCATTAGGGGTAATATATAATTAAAGACTATGGGATGGTTTAGACTAGTCTCTAACCAAATGGAATATGTTAATTTGAGGAAACTGTTGTTGTTGTATCTTTCGGCTTTTCCCGGTTAGGGGTCACCACAGCAGAACTCCGGTCCGCTAATGATTGGCAGTAGATTTTTACGTACCGACTTGTCAGGTCTGACGCACAACCTTCAACGAAGGTACGCCCATTCACGCATGTCTCTACACAGAAGACACTTTAGCTGAGAATCGAACAGGACGTCTTACTGTGAGGCGACAATGCTACCGCAGCATCACCACGCAGCTGTAATTTGAGGAAACTGTCTAGGCTTAAAATGGCCCAGAAGTACAGCTAAAATAATACATACCTATGAACCTATGAACCTATGAACCTATGAACCTATGAACCCTATACAGGGCACTGCTAACTATTGCTTTGTAGTGGGCAGCCCTGCCCAAACTCATCTTACTTATAGTGGAGAAACAAAAGCTTGAAATCCAACTCCTATGTCCTCTAGCCAAGAAACAACCATACTTTAAACTCCCTGGAGTGCTCTCCAATTCAGAGGAACCAGGTAAACAATTTCTGCCACAAGATAGATGATCCTGGAATTTCTTTTTTTTAACAGCTTTATTGAGAAGATTAATATAATGAACAGATATTTTGAAAAAAAATGAATAAGTTGAATATTTAAAGTACAATATTTAAAAAAGAAAAGATTAATACAATAACTTTAATAGCACAAAAAACTATATACACTGATGTTCACTATATATATCAAACAACAAGATCAATTAAGTTAATTTTGGCAGAAAAAATAGAAATAAAGAATAAAAGATAAAAAAAAAGAAAGGTTACTGCATTAACCATTTATCTAGTTCTTTAAGTAATAATTCATGTATATTTTCCCATTTGTAATATAATTTTGTATTCCTTGTAGATTTACATTTGATAGTTAACATTTCTAACTTAGATATTTCCAAGAGAAGACCTTTAAACACTTTAAATGAGGGAACTGATAAAGAACTCCAGTTTCTTGTAATTGTTTTCCTGGCAATGAACAGTATAGACCAGAGCAAAGAATATTTGTTTTTATTTATACAGTCTGGAACAGGTGTATTGAATAATACAAGTGATTTTGTTATCTGTAAAAAATGCCTGTAAAAAAGTGTTAACTTCTTACCAAAATTTCTTTAATAGTACACAGTCATAAAATATATGGTTCCAATCAATGTTTGTTACTGAGTAACATCTCCAGCAAACAATATCTTGTTTAGTTATCTTACTCATTTTCTGAGGTGTGATGAAAGATTTATGTAAAAATCTCCATGTGAAGATTCTCCATTTAGGTGAGGAAGTGGTTTTGCTGGCTGACTGAAGGAAATTAACTTTGTCTTAATCTGAAGGAGTAAAACTATTGGTTATAGAAAATGAATTCCAATAGTTATCTGAATATACATCCAGGTCTTGTTTAATTGCTCTATAGATATATGATATACTATTTTTAACTGGTAATGTATTATAAGTATATAAAATCAAGTAGTGAATAAGTTTGGGTATTGAATTCTTAGCATTTGCGGGGATTAAAATTAGCTTATCTAGAATATATTATCTAAACTCTTGCAAATCTGACCAATGTAAAATGTTAAGGTTATATTCATCAATAAGAGCATTAATAGATTTTGTCTAATTTTTATTTAGCATTTGATGCCAACATATTAATTGTTTTTGTTTAAATAGCAACATTTTAGAATGATCTGCAGAGAGAATTATCCCTTGTGTATGGGTAATGGGAAAGATGAGAAACAACCAATTCTCAAAGATTCTAAACCTGAATATATAGTTTTTAAAGGCCTTTAGAATTAAATTTATATACGTAGATTTAAACATTTGAGTGGAATAATTGGAAAAGTGTTCTCTCAAATTCCATATAAATTAATTATTTATTAACTGTGATAGATTATTATTTTTATTTTTGGTATTATGGGATAAATTTAACATAATTTATTTCCATTTTTCAAAATACTCTCCATCTATAAGATAAACAATTGTTTTAATAACTGATGAAATTGAATAAAGTTCTAGATTTGGTAAAGATATACCTCCATTTTCTCAGCTATACATATGATAGGACAAAGCAATTCTAAGCTTTATTGGATGACACAAAAAGTTTTTAATCAGTGTGTTAAATTTTTTAATATAAGAACCTGTAGGAGGAATAGAAATAGATTGTATTATGTATACGGTCTTTGGAAGCAAGATCATCTTAATAATGGAAAGTTTTTCATCCATTGTAAATAGAATATTGTTCCACTTACTTATTAGAGTCTCAGTGATTGTTATACTTTTACTATAATTTAGGTGTAACATGTCTTTAATATTAATTGCTATAATTATACCTAAATATGTTATTTGTTGAGATTGAGGTATATATTTTTTATATTGATCTTGTATACTATAACTTTTGGAACCAATTAAGAGAATTTGTGTTTTAGAGTTATTAAAGTTAAGACCAGAACTTTTTTGAAATATATACATATTTTTAAACAATTCTTGTAAGGTGGGGTTAGTACAACCAAGAGTGATTAATACATCATCAGCAAACATTTGGATTTTTGATGTTTCATTAAGATTTAATCTATAATCTTCTATATTATTGTTATCCCTTATTAAGTTAGCCCAAGGTTCCATAATTAATGTGAATAATAGTGGAATAAAGGGCAATCTTGTCTGGTTCATTTTACAATGGGTATATTTATAATGACTTTATAGTTTAAAATTTCCATATACTTATTGTTTAAAGTATTTATTTCATTCATTCTATCTTTCTTATCTGGGTTTTTTGAAGCATTAAGTCTTGAAGCATCTAATTTTGTTTGTATATCTTGGAGATCTTTATCCCACAAAATTCTTTTCTTTTTATACCAGTCAACAATTTTACCATATAGGTAAGCTTTTAGAGCATCCCAAATGTATATTTCAGAAGTTTCTTGTGTACTATTAAGTTCAATAAAATTGTGTACTTCTGTAGTAAAGAAATCAATGAAATCTTTCAGTTTAATTATGTAGGCTGGTATCTTTTTAATTTGAACATTAAGTGTGGAGTTTAGTATAAAATCTAATGTTATGGAATTATTGTCTGAAAGGGGACATGAAATCACTTTTGAGTTTAATAAGAAATCGGTTAAGTTATTAGAAATTAACACCCTATCTATTCTTGAATATGAATTATGTATATGTGAGTAAAATGTATAGAACAGTGACTTAGCATCTGTACAGTTATTAATATCTTTCATCATGTATGAATCTGAAAATTCATTCAATAATTATCTATAGCTAGAATTTTCCTTTTACTATTGGTACTAGAGTCGTTTATGTCAGAAATACAACTAAAATCCCCAAGAAGAATAATACTACTCTTAGAAAACTGAACTATATGTTCTATATGTTGTTTCACTGTTGTAGGTCCAATGCCAGGAATCCAATACATATTTATTAAAGTCAACATTTTCTTATTAAATTCTATTACAACTGAAGATAACATCCCTTTGTTATCTTTGTAAGTGTCAATTATTTTAGGCATAGGTGTTGTATTTTTCCATAGTATGTCCACCCCTCTTTTTTTTGTGTATGTTCTGAACTAATCAATAGTTTGTAAGATTTGGATTCCAATTTTTGACATCCTCAGTTAGTAAATGAGTTTCTTGGAAAAATATTAATTGAGAATTATGTAATTTAGGATATTTATTCAAAGATTTTCTCTTACTATGATTATTTAATCCATTGATGTTTAATGATATACACTTTAATGATGTCAGACTCATAAGACATTAATGTTCTGAATATCTGTTGCTGAATAACTTTCCTTTTTTTCCATATTTTATAAGTCAATAAAAATAGGCTATTAGGAATACAATTATAATTACACATGAAACATATAAAATGTTTATCCAATGAAATATGTTTTTATCAAATTCAATTTTATAAGGCTTGGTGAACATCATAATAACTATTAACAGAAATGTATAACATTTACTAATAACATAGAGTCTTTCAACCCCCCAGAGTTAAAAACTCCTAATTTGAGTGACATCTGTCACCCACCTTCACCATCAAGCTAGTAACAACACTCATCTCTTCTCCATCTAAATATATATGTTGTTGCATAATTTAACAATATAAGATAGTATGTATGATTAAAAAAAGAGCAATTATGAATTAAAATACAGCCACTATTGTATGTACTTATTCAAGAAACAAGTTGAGATTTGTGAAATATAACTGTTTCCTTTTAACTTTTTTCAGGTTGAATTCAAAATATCATAAAGACCAATCATATATTATACAAATAATGCAAATGTCATAACTAATTCATATGCAATGAGTTGTTATAATATCAATAAGTGGACTAATCCCCTGTCTCTTTATTTATTGTGCCAATAGCTAATGACACTATTTCCCCATTTCCATGTATCTAAAAACATGAGCACAAAAGATATTGCATTATAGTTTCCCACTGTGATATGAGATTCCAATAATATCATCAGTATTTTCTAGGAAAAATGCATTCCCTTTCTTTCCTTCATGACCTTTACTAATCTGAAACAGTTTCTATGTTTGTCAGCATATATCAATACATTAGTTAATATGGCAAAAATCTACATCTGAGACTATGCTGTATGTAGTAAGCTAGATTCATACAGAGTATATTATGTTTCAATCATTATTTGTTTATCTTCTATCTGTACTAGAGTTATTCTCATTTCTGGTTTTTATGCCCTGTAAAAGATTATTAAATTCTGTTTAGATCTCATGTAAAGATTTATATATTTTTTAAATATTTTAACAATGTTGCTATATGTGCTATATGTTTGTTATAAAAACAAACTGAAGTCACTTAAAATCCGGGAAAAGCAAAATGAGTAGCACACCAGTAAATGAAATAATTAAAATAATTTAATCATGTAAAGCGCTTTTCGTTTGCGCTATCGGCAAACTTCTTCAGACCGTTTTTATGTTTGTTATACCAATTAAAAGAAGCTTAACTTAAATATAAAAAAATACTATAAATACAAGTGTAAAAACATGATGGTGTAAATGTATCAAAAGTGCTCTATTTATAAACACTCACAAATGCTTTAAAATAACAGTTATATTATATGTTACTTAGCTGCAGTTCTTTCATTTGACCTGTAGATGGCAATAGAGACTGTTTATTCAAGCTATTATCCAGCTCTGTGAAGCTTTTCAGAACAGAGTTCAGTCTGTAAATGTCTCCATGGAAACAACACTTTTTTCTTGCTTTCAGTTGAGGCAGCCGCAGTATGATCAGATGCTAGAGATGTTCATCAATTCAGATGCATGAGATTAAGGAGGGAAAACATTTGCAGCTTTTCTCTTAGAAAGTTGTTAATTACCTCGTGGCATGACAAAAAAAAAAAAAACATAAAACCAGACAGAATAAAAAGGCAATGGGAAGGAGAAAGCTACTATAAAATACTGCAAAACCAACAAACTCTGTCTCTCAAACCCAGCAAACCACTAGACCACCATGAATATATCAAATGACACTAAACCCTCCATTTTAATGATGTTGTTATATGCTTGTTATTCCAATTAATAGAAGCTTTATTTAAATATGATAACATTATGAAAACAATTGTATGGAATGTAAGGATTTAATTGTATCAAAAGTGTTTTTTTTAAATACTCACAAATGCTTAAATATAGCAGACACATTATACAGGTTACTTAGCTGCAGTTTTTCATTTGACCAGTAGATGGCATTAGAGACCGTCTATTCTATTTTGCAGCTTTGTGAAGCTTCTCAGCACAGGATTCAGTCTGTAAATGTCTCCATGCAAATAAGACATTTTTCCTGCTTTCAGTTGTAGCAACCGCAGTGTGAGCACATACCGGGGCTATTCAGCAGTTCAGATGCATGAGATTGAGGAGGGAAAACATTTACAGCTTTTCTCTAAGTAAGCTATTGATTAACTCATTGTAAGACCGGGAAACATAAAAACGAACAATAAAAAAGGCAAAAGGGAGGGGGGGGGCATTATAAAACATCAAAGAACCAACAAACTCTATCTCCCAAACCCAGAAAACCACTAGACCACCATGAACATATCAATCCACACAAAATCCTCCACTCCTCTACAACCAACAGCAAAAAAGGGGAAAAAAGAAAGGAAAATAAATAAAAGCCTCTCCACAACACCACAATCAGGGAAAACCACCACAACTATCCAATAGAAGCCGCTCGCATTTCAATACACCCATATATTGACATTTCTAAATATAAATATCTAATGAATTAATCAAAACATATCAGGATACAGAAAGGGACAAAAACAAAAACTTTTCATATGTCTATTACCACAAATAGCACCACATTCCAGCAGCATAGCAAAAGATGGGAAACATAATCATTAATGCAATATAAAATACTGCTATAAAATACCACTAAAACAACTTTGCACTATAAAAAGAAATTTAAACAAGAAAGGCTCACCTGTTGAACCATTTCCACTTCCCCAACTTCTGGGTTAGTTGTAAAACTTGGTTAAAAGAAAGCTATTGTAAAATAGCTTAACTAATCATTTATTTTTGAGCTGCTTTTTATGTTCAGAAATCTTTCAGGAACTGTTATCAGCATTTCTTTTAAGGCTGGCATTTGCCCACTCCATATCCTCTATTTTGTCAAGCAGTTTTCTTGTTTTGACAAAGGTAATGGCAGTCTATATCATCAAATATTTTTGGACCATCTTGCAGAAATATTTTTAATCTTGCAGGAAACAATAGGTGTGTCTTTATTTGGGCTTTTTTAAACTCTTTTAGCATTGGTAAAAAAACCTTTCTTTTGGCAATTACAGAAGATGAGTAATCATTATCAAAGCGTATGATATTTTCCTTATATTTAATAGGAGATTTAGCCCATGCAGTCTTTAATACTATCTCCTTGTCATGGGATGACAAAAACTTCACTATAACAGATTTAGTAGAATTGGATTTACCTTTTTTTGCAGTTGCCAAGGATCTGTGTGCTCTTTCTATCGCATATGAAAGAGCTTCAGGAAGCTGAGGTACATCAGAAAGCCAAGAAGTTAAGAATTTTTCCGTATTATCTTCTTCAACATTATCAGGGAATCCAAAAAGTTTAATATTATTTCTCCTTGATCTATTCTCTAGATCATAATTTTTTGTTTATAAAAGAGTATTTTGTTTTAAGAGAAAGTCTATATTATGCTCATCTTCTTGAATTCTAGTGTCCATATCATTTAGTGACGTTTCTATACTAGTAATCTGCTTCTTTTGCTGCTTATGGTCTTCGTGTAACATTTCCATTTGTTGGGAACATTTTTCTTTGAAGTTATCCAGTTTTACATCCATTCTATCGATTTTAGCTGTCAGATCTTGTATATTAGATAATAGTGACTGAAGTTCCTTTTTAATAGTTGTTTCTTGAAGTGTAGATTTGGAGTAGCTCATTCTGTAGTCTGAAGTCAAAACATTTTTTCTAGTACTTTTTGACAGGAAAAAATTAAAAAGTTGCCAAAATTTTATATACTATCCTAAAGGATGATTAGTAGAATTCAAATATGTAAAAAGAAATATTAAGATAGATAAATTCAAAAAATCTTGTCATAAATGTTCTGAAAAGACAGAGCAGAGAGAAAGTGCTGTTACTCAGTGCTCATCTTGGCCACACCCCCGATCCTGGAATTTTTTAATAAGACCACAGCAAAACAATAAACAACTATCAAACAACTAAGATCCTGGCTAATTTACCCCTCTGCCAGGTGATTTGGAGGCAAGCAAGCCTACAAACAGGGAAATTATTATTTATGCTTCAAAAATTAAATAAATGCTTTAAAATGCTCAAAAACATAGAAATCACTGTACAATGCAAGTACAAATGCAGAAATTCAATAAAATATTTTTGTCTTAGCCTGGGTGTCTCTGGGTGTGGTTGAAACACTTGAGAGGTCTGGAAGTGAGTGAGTTAAATGCCTTCTGCCACAAGATGAATGATCCTGGAATTTCTTAATGTAACAGCATAGCAAAATTTGTTCTCTATTCCATAAAATAATAAATGTTTACTTTCTGGTTGTGTTTGTAGACTTGTGCATCAGCAGTCCTGATTGTTGTACATGCAGCCAGCACTGGATTGTTGGCAGAGCACATCCTGGTGTATTTACTAACTTCATCATTCAACTCACAAGATAAGTCATTTGAGTAATAACTAAAAAATATCAATAGCTGTAACATAAGCTTCATGGAGCAAGGTATTTTTTTCAGTTGGGCTAGGTTAGTGCACATTTAATTTTATATTACTTTAACAAAAAAAGACTAGAAAAAGAAGACTTAAAATACTCGTATCCAGGAGAGTTCTTGTCATCATGCTTACTAGAACATAAGGGAAAAAATTTATACAAACAATGGCTTCTCAGATAATAATCTTGCATTAAGGCCTTCAGCAGACTCCCGGCTGCAGGTTCATTGTTAACTATTTTCAGACCACTTCTAAACATAACTCTAAAATGCCCACATTTTGTAGAATGCCTATGATTCTGCCTCATACATTTTTCCTGTCTGTCATAAAATTTTAATTTTCCGATAAATCACTGGCTCAGTCAATAATGTCAGACATTCGACCTTCATACTTAGCATTGTTGAGAAAATGCATGAACCCAATGCTCTATTAATGCTTTAAAGTGAATTAGAGTAATATTTAGAAATTGTCCCTGATTTGGGGCTTTTGACCTACACACACGCACACACACACACACACACACACACACACACACACACACACACACACACACACACACAAATGCAACTTATTTGTCCAGAATTCTCAATAAAAGTTGTGCAGTATGCTTTTAAATGTAATAAGACCATTTGTCATAAGGATATTGTTTATTGTAGCTTACAAAAACAACAATTCTACACTATCAAGAAACTTAATCCTACAAGAAACATAAGCTATGCATGGAGTCATGGGTAATACAAGTGTTTTGGACAGATTTCAAGAAAAATAGGTGAAACTCCTGTGCCATCTGATGGCACCACCATGGTGATCCATAGATAAGTCATGGGTAGGAAAACAGTCACCTAAGTACTCATTCTTTGAGAGTTACCCCTTGATTTGAGCTGTCCTTCTGCTTGCACAATGCAAAGCACAAGGTTTGCCTTCTGGGTGGAGGGGATTCTCAGAGTACCTGTGGAACACTTAACATGCATACATATGTATTGATTCTTGCAGGCTTTCATGTGATTAGCCTCCAATCTCTGAACTGTAATGAATAACATGCACTGTCTGAACAAATAAGTCAACAGCATAGAGTTTGTCATGTTGTCCAGAAATGTAAATTAATTTCTAGGACTGATAAAAAAAGTAGCTTATGTTTATAATTATTACGACATAAACTGTGTGATTACTGCATTGCAAGTAGAGAGTCATCCCAAGTCCTACAATCGCATCACTGTTAAAAACAATCCTGTTTGCTTACTCCATTGTGATCACAATAGCAGTTACTTCAGAACCTGTGGTGCCAATTAATTTTTAATTAACAAAAATGGTGAGCATGCCTGGTTGCAGAAAAATGGGAGCTAAAGTTAATTGTCTTTTCACATAATTGTTTGCACATAGCAAGCATTTAATTCTGCGGCTGTGATGCTAACTATTTTTTACAGGGTTCAAACTAATTTTTGCTTAGAAAAATGTTGAAGAAATGTGTGAATTCCAATTCCAGCAAGGATTTGTTTGGCCAGATTAAAACCTCAGGGCATCCTTTAATGATGCAACAGCTCTCTCCTCCTTTAATCTTTTTAACACAGTCTAGGAGGTTGGTTGTTTTCCAGGTTTACTGCATAGATGAAATCTTGTAAATGTTTAAAATATGACAGTTCTTTTATATTGTGTAATGATGCCTGCTGAAGCAGTGATGGCCAGAATACATTTTTATGTTGCTTTTCAGAACCATGACTAAGGGAATATTTCCCAAAGGTGGTGTTGAAGTGTAGCAAAAGCAATCCATTCTTTTGCTTTTACCTGCCCAACATTTTTTCAAAAATTGTAGCAGTTATTTCACAGTAAAATTTAGTCAAAGTTACAGTGGGCTGTATCAAAGGAGCTTATCACCAGCAACGTTAACTTTACATAATAGTTCACTCACAGGGGATACAGATAATAGTATGGCTAACAAATACAGCATTTGTATTTTAATTTATTTTCTATTATAGGGGGATGCTTTTAAATGATGAAAAAGTATTTCTTGAAATAATAATGTGAAAAATTTAATTAAACCACTGCTTGATGAAAGCTAATTCTTCGAGCCTCAACTCCTCGAAACTTGATTCCCCTACAATGCTGGTACTTCTGTTGAAAAACATTGATTTCTGTTGAAAATCATTGTCAGGGAATTGTGCAGGCACTAGTGTCATTTCCAGATGTTTATCCCTTCTCCTCTTAAAGTACAACCATGAAGCTGGATATATTATTTAGGTGTGATGTGGGGGTAGCAGGGGGGCTTGCCCTCTGCAAAAAAAAAAACTGAAAGCAGTGTTTTCCTGCAGTTCTTTTTGACAAGTTGATTTTTGGGAATTTGAGACCCAATGAATTTGCATTCATCCACTCATAGTGGAAGAAAATAATTTATTCTTACTTAAAGAAACATGCAGATCTTTGCTTCTGCTAGTTTTGTTCATCCTTATTGCAACTTCTCGTAAATAGGTCACTATAAGAATGCAAGGTAACTTCCTCTTGGAAAACATCACATATTATTCCACTGCACAAAGGAGGTAACTCCTTAAGCTCACCAACTATCACCCAGTAGCAATCCTATCACCTTTATCCAAAATAATAGAGTTGTTCATACTCAACTAATGCAGTACCTCCAAAAATGCAACCTACTTTCCATATCTCAGCATGGCTTTCGACCTTCCCATAGCACCACCACAGAACTATCATTCACCAACATAGTAAACCATCATAGAAACAAGGGTATATTCGTATCTTCCATATTCATAGACTTATCAAAAGCCTTTGACATGGTAAACCACAGTATGCTTCTTGAAACCTATCTTCCCTAAATATAAGTCCCTCCTCTATATCATGGTTCAATAGCTACTTATCAGGCTGTCAGCAAGCAGTTCTATGGCAGGACCAATTGTCCCCCCTGTTACCAGTAACCATAGGAGTCCCTCTAGGATCCATCCTCGGCCCATTGCTGTTCTCTCTATTCACCAGCCACATCTCTTCATCCTCACCCACTGCCTCAGTAGTACAATATGCAGATGACACCACCCTTATATGTGCCAACCCTACCTTAATTGAATTGTAAACCCTAACCCAAAATAACTTCACTCTAGTCAAAAGTTGGTTCACTAACATCAAACTTATTCTTAATCCCAAAAAAAAACAAACTAATTCTTTTCAGCCCTGGTAGAGCTCCTCCTCTAAACAATGATTTCACCATCTACTCCAAAGAAAACATTCAAATCAGTCCAACCACACACACTAAACTGTTAGGTGTAGAAATCGACAATAACCTGAAATGTGACATCCACATAGCACAAACCATCAAGAAAGTTAACAAAAAGCTTGGACTCCTGTATAGGAACAAACAGTTTATCACTAAACATACTAAACAAACCATTGCGAGGAGTCATCTCCTCTCCATCCTTCTCTGTGCCCCCCCCATCTTGACTAATCTCCGCCAAACCAATCTAAATAAAATGGAATCTTGTTATAACCAGGTTGCCAACTTTGCTACTGAAGCCTCTTATAGGTCTCATCACTGTCTATCCCTTAAGCAGCTCAGTTGGCTTGAGTTGCCTCAAATACTTCTCAGTCAACTCTCTATAGCACACAAGCTCTACTACCTTCCTGATACAACCCCAGTACTCCACCATCTAATTCAGCCCCAAACTACCTCTGGAGCCTTAAGATCTAGCAACCAGAACCTCATAACTGTCATCAAACATAAAAATGATGCTGGTAAAGCCCTCTTTGCCTGCAAAGCTGCCAGAATCTGGAACTCACTACCAAGCCAAATAATTTCTACCACCTCCATTATTCAATTCAAAAAACTCCTGAAAACCCACTATGTAAACAACTGGCTT
This sequence comes from Protopterus annectens, assembly GCF_019279795.1. NCBI lineage: Eukaryota > Metazoa > Chordata > Ceratodontiformes > Protopteridae > Protopterus > Protopterus annectens. Next base: position 1,586,317,568 of record NC_056737.1, read on the forward strand.
TGCTCATGTCATTCCCCAGGCTAATCCATACCAAGTGATTGCTGCATGGATTCTGCTAAGAACAAACCGTTTACCCTGAAAGATTGTTAACTTGTTGATATTTAACTTACAGAACTAACAACTCTCTTTTACAAAACAAGCAAACATTACCTATTGCCTCAAACAATGCATAAAAATATATATATATATATATATATATATATATATATATATATATATATATATATATATATACATGTATATATTAAAGTGTTGTTTTAATGTATATTATATATGTCACTACTTGGCTACTTTTAAGAGTTGTTAAAGACTACTTTATTGTGTATTCATGCTATATGTCTTATATATTTGCTTTATTTTTTTCTCTCATGTATTGTAAATGTATTCTAAGTATATTTTGGAGCTTTTCTCCCTAGGCCTCCACTGAAAATGGACCTGTGTCCAGTCAGACTTTCCCGGTAAACAAATGTAAAACAAAATAAAATAAAAATAAAATTAATGATGGTGTGAACTATACTTGTTAAAGTCATGAGTGCTTAGTCTCTGTTTTGGTTACTGCCTAAAGATATTATCTGAAGGTCCATAAGAACCCTAAATGGGAAGTAAAAGTTTTTCTTTTATGAAAAATGCAGTGCTATGTCGTATGGAGGTTGTCCTTGTAAGATATAGTTGACATTCTTTTATTTTATTATGCAGAAGAGCTCATATACATAGTAGCAGTCTTTGTACTACGGTATCACTGTACGTACAAGCTCTTAGCAGGTTCCTGCACTTGCTGCTGATGTTTTGATAAATTGAGTGACGTATATTGAATAGCATGTTACTTTGTTTATGAGGTGAAATTTAAGTGTATCAAAAACAAAGATATGGGGTATCATAATTTCAGTAGTGCAGGGATGTCTGAAGGACTAAATCAATCATTTGACACTTGGCAGGACGTAAAAGGAGTAACCTTTTTTTTACATGATAAAGAAAGGAGTTTTTCTAAGTGGGCAAAGATAAGATGTAGTTAGATATTAGAGGGGATTCATAGGGAAGGGTGACCAGGAGTGGAGAGAAATCCTCTGTATGAGCAAAGTAAGGAGGAGGAGGGGGTTAGAAATGAAAAGATCTTTCCGCTGCTGGAATGCCATTAGGAATGTCAGATCTGCAAGTAAAATATCATAATATCATTAATTATACAGTTCAGGATCGATGAATGAAGAGGCAAACAAAATAACTGTTTCTTGAGTTCTGAAGACCCAGCCCGCAGTCACATGACTCACACCCTGTGTACTACATACTCCTAAAGCTATAGTATACTACTCACATGCACGCTGTGTAACATCCTCCTTTAACTGAAGCTAGTTTTTTCCTATTTAAAATTGTTATTAATTAGCAAGCTGTGCTAGTACACAGGGATAAGGCTATTCATTGTGCCCCAGATGATCTGGGTTTGACTAACTGCTTGTGTGCTGGAGAAAGGTTGGAACTGACTGGCAATGCTGCCTGTCCTTGGGAAAAGGTTCACAGCTGGTCCCCAGGAAGAAGTGCACCTTCTGGGCTTACCATTGAAAGGAGCAGTAGCATGAACCAAAGGCTGTATGTGTAATAGCAAACATAAACAAACATTTGTGGAAGTCACAGATGTTTTATTTATTATTTGTTTACCAGGAAGGTCCGACTTGGAACAAAGCCAATTTTCAGTGGAGGCCTGGGAAGAAACGCTCTAGATACATGTTTTTGTAATGTGGGAGGAAACTGGAGCACCCAGAGGAAACTCACACAAATGCAGGGAGGACATGCAGATTCCCCACAGAAGGCACCCCAGCCGAGAATCAAACCTCTTACTCGTTATGAGGCATCTATACAAAGAATATTTACAGTCAATAATGAAAGAGTTCTTGTCCTGATTATTACCACTCAGAGTAGCATCAGTTTTATCTGAGATTTGAGGTAGATCTGTATCAAAACTCAGCCTGTCCGTACTAGATTCAGGACAGCATCAGTCTTATCTGAGGCTGGAGGTAGATCTGTATCAATACTCAGCCTGTCTGTACTGGATTCAGGAGAGCATCAGTCTTATCTGAAGTTTAAGGTAGTTCTGTAATAAAACTATGTGTTTATGGACTAGCTTCAGGAGTTTACAGAGTTGATGAAGTTGCTTCAGGAAATGTTTCTAATCTTCTGATGAGCCCTTGTTTGTCTTATTTTCGTCTTGCTGAGACAGTATGCTTGACAGTCTATGGAGCTTATGTCATGTCCATCTATATGTATGACATCCCTTTGAACAATTTGTGAACTAGCTTGACTAGACTGAGCAATTGCAGTGGTGTATGCAGGAACTTTCTGATGTATACCAGTGTCTTGGGCAATCCGTACTCTCCCCTTCTTTTAAAGCTAAAATGTTTCTTGCAGTTTTGTCATAAAATGGCTTCTGTTTAAGTTGTCCTCTTTGCAAGAGTTCTGTTGTTGGATGTCTACAGTTAAGGACCAGTAGTTGAGAAGATCTTGGAAGTTTTTTTTTTTCAGTCTTCTGTTGGTAAGGAGTTGTGCTGCTGCCAGTCCTACAGCTTGTATGGGTGTTATTGCTATAGTGACAAAATAATTAATAATCTGGTTGATCAGAGTATTCACAGTTTTTCAGAATACTCAACTGTCAAATCTTTCTTCTTGTGTGGCCATTCAACTGATGGTATATATATATATATATATATATATATATATATATATATATATATATATATATATATATATATATATCCCATAATTCTGTACTCTTGATATTTCTAACTTGCTGTGGTATGCCATGACTTTAACTACAGACAACAGAGGCATAATTGCAGATGATGTTATGGTATCTCTTAGGAAACGTAGCTGGAGAAGTAGGCACCCTGAGCAAGCCCTCAGCTGGTGTCCTCCTCAACAAAGTTAAGGCAGGGAAAAAGAGAAGAAACTCTGCCAGAGTCAATAGAAAACAAAATAAAAAATGTCTTCTACCAATGAGCAAATAACTGTATGAAAGCATTCAGCTGATTAAGGATTTTGGAGTTTGAACTAAGCTTCAAGCCAGCAGATTTTTTTGTTTGTTGTCTTCATAATTCATAAAGGTTGGATACCTTCATGGCCTCTTTTTACTGATTCTTTGATATAATATTGTCTCACTGAATAATTGGGTCTATGTCAAGACAACAAAAAATCAAAATATCGAATGCTCACATGAGCGAATAATCAGGAACTCAAAATCGCTATTGTGGGAGGCTGCGCCCCCCACACCCCCCAATAAATATATATTCCTACTCCGAGATTGCACTACAGTGAGGAAAGGGCAAATATTCTGATCTTCACTGTACTGTGATCCCAAAAAAATCAATATCGAATTCCTGATTTTTCGCTCATGTGAGCACACGACATTTTGCGTTTTCATCGTTCTGAAGTAAACCTGAATAATTAGTATATTGACTTGAAATGGAGTGTCTCACCTGCATTTTGCCACCAATAATTTCAGTGGAGATCATTTCACCTTGCTTTTACTTTCCCATGGGTCTTTCTGTTTGTTGTCAGCCAATTCTGTTGGCATAGCAGGAAGACCTGTACTGGATAGTTATATGCCTCAGTGAGCATTTGGGGCAGAGAATGCAGTGGTGCTCTAGGCATTCAAAAGGAACTGCAAACAGATAGGAGTTGTTATCGCATAGTGGTATACAGAGCGGATTGTCATGAAGTACAGAAGTATGCAGGTGACCGAGCAGAGAGTCAAAGCAAAATAGCAGATGGGAGTGCTGGAAGTAAAAACCTTTCAGTGTAACATATGGGTTTTGAACCTATGAACCTATGAACCTATTCATGAAGTGTGCTGTGGACAATCTCAGAACTTTTTGCCATTTAATAGCTCAGCAAACACATGTAATTGATATCTTCCATGTTATCTCATTACTCCACTATTTTGGGTACCAGTTTTCTGCCTTTATAGTTTTTTGAGTGAGGCTAATGCAAATAGCAGCATAAGCAGCATAAATTTTGTGGGAGCAGTTTATGGTGTGTTGCTTTGAACTTTCTAGATATATTGTATTTTCTCTGTAACTGTTTTAATTGTTTATTCTTTATTTATATATGGATTTCTAAATAAATTTTAGGATGTCTGGGATTATTAGTAAGCTGATATACTGGCAGATTTCGTACTGAATCCTGCATCTCTTATAATGGATTTAAATTTGAATTGTTTTCATTTCAGCAATATTTATAGGCTCACTTTTTAGCAAGAGGCCGTGTGAATGGGAGTGTGCTTAGAGTGTCAAAGGTTAAAGTGGAATGCATAGAATGATATTTTACTTCTTATTGTTATTGTGACTTCACTTGCCCAGTTTTGGGGAATTATCTGTTATCTTCCAAAGCAACATTGTTTATTGTGAAACTTAAAACTAATTTTTTTCTGCAAATTTGTTTAATCAACATATTAGTTAACTAGTAATAATTATTACCACCACTTGCTACTATCACTTTATTTCATTGACTCATTGCTGTCATTTTTTGTTTTATACAAACAATAGTAGATCTTCCGAATACTAGACAAGTTTGTAGTTTCTTGGATAAAACACTATATGATTTATTAAGAAACATAAAAAAGTGAACAAAGCAGTAGACAAAATATTAGTGATATGCCTGAAGAAGAATGTATAGTTGTACAAGATTAATTTAGTGGTTAGTGTAAGAAATGAAGATTTCAAGATGAAAAACAAAACTGCGAAAACATAGGTTAATAAAAGCAGCAGTAGATGGATGGACTATAGAGGAAGAAAGGCTAAGATCCAAAGAGAATTCTTCAGTTATGTCAGATGTACAAGAAAAATAAGTGTTTTAGTCACAAATATGACTTGAATTGTTCTATTATTAAAGGTAGAAATCAAAAAGAGGGGGATACGAAAAATGTTATAAAATAGAGAATTATAGGTGAAATGTTAGACCCTCTTGGAGGATGTCCATATACCAGGGGAATTGATGACAGCACCCAGCTTGCAGTCATCTGCAAACTTGGTCAGCCATAGCCCACTGGTTTTAGCCTACACCTCAGTATATCCCAAACAACAGAGGCCCCAAGACCGATGTCTTGGGTACACCGCTCATTATGGGACTACTGCTTGAGGTTGCTTCCCCTATTTTGACTAGGTGAGTTCTAGCAGTGAACCAGTTTGCTACCAGTTTATCTGTTATACCCAAGTGGGGAATAGTCTCAAAGGCTTTGGCCAGGTCAAGGTAGGTGGTGTGCACTCTCTTCCTCTCATCCATGGCTTTGGTGACTGTCTCAAAGAAGTTGACCAAATTTAACAGGCATGACCTCTCTTTGATGAAACCAAACTGAGTGTGATCAAGTGTTTGGTGGTTGTCAATGTCCTTGTTAATGAGGTCCATCATAATCTGCTCCATGACCTTGCAGATTAGGCTAGTTAGGCTGACAGTGGCTGTCTTCCACTCATCTGGGATGAAGCCGGTACTCAGGCTTTGGCTGAATAGGGTATCTAATTGTGCTTTATGTTCCTGCCTGAGTTCATGTAGGATGTAGACTGGGATTTTATCACGTCCCATGGAGGCTGTATTTTTTGCCTTTGAGAGGGCAGTGATGACTTGCTCCCTAGAGATAAGGGGAAGGGGCAGGTGCTGGGGATGACCTGATTTACTGATGGGGACAGAGGGGTGAAGTTTTCATTGATCCTGTCTGCCAGCAGGTTGACTATATCTATGGCATTTGTGTATGTGGTGTCATTGACCACCAGTTCTGAGCAGATCTGAGTACTTCCTTTGAGATTGCAGACATATGTGAAGAAGGCCTTATGATCGTCTTTAGTAGATGTGGCCAGTTTGGACTCAAAGTTTGCTTTGGAGGATTTTACTAGTGCTCTTATTTGCTTGTTCAGGCAAAGGAGTGATTGCTTCCAATTAGGCACCTGCTCCTTCTTCGTCCTGGACAGCAATTTTTTACTTTTATTATAGAGTTTATTTATTGCAGATGTCCACCTGACGGGTTTACTCTTCCTTGAGGATGAGGATTTTTGTCTTGTCAGGTATTCCTGATTCCATGCAGCTATATAATGCTTGTATAGGACTTTGGTGTAGGTTTGGATATATGTGCCAGTTCCTATGGAGGGGGATGGGTCTGTGAAGCTGTTTATACCTTCCCCTAGGAGGTTGTAATCAGCTTTGGCAAAGTTTTTTTGTTTGACCCTAGCCGGGGGGGGGGGGGGTTGGGGGAGATGGTGACTTTGAAAGTGACCGCTTTGTGGTCGGATCATACCAGGGAGGATGACACTGTAGGGATGCTGCAGTGGTTACACATGTTGGTTAATACCAAGTCCAAGATATTTTTACCTCTTGTGGGGGTGTCGACCAGCTGGTCGAAGGCATTTGCATTGATGAAATCAAGGAATCTCTGGGCATTTGTGTTTTGGCATGAGTAGTTCTTCCAATCTATGGTTGGATAGTTAAAGTCACTCAGGATTAGGATAAATGTTTGAATTTTGATATATTTGAAGAGGTTCAGATAGGTGGAGTGGACATCTTGAGTTAAAGTTGGGAGCCTGTAGCTAGTTATGATTTTAATAGGGGGTCTTGTCTATGGTTAACTGCACCTGGAGTGTCTCCTGTGTGTCATACTGTTTGACCAACCTGGAGGTGTGTATGTCTTTAATATATATATATATATATATATATATATATATATATATATACATATATATATATATATATATATATATATATATATATATATATATATATATATATATATTGCAACTCCACCTCCTTTTGTTTTGCTGCCCATGGTTTGGGGTCTGAATGCATGATAGAAAGAGTAACCTGGTATGGCTGGGGTGCTCTCTGCAGCTTTGACCCAGGTTTCTGTGACTGCACAAATTTCAGCATCTTCCAGGGTTAAGAATGCTTGCAATGAGTGCAGTTTCATGTTTAGACTCCTAACATTTAGAAGCATGACCTTTAATTTGCATTTTGATTACATTTTCATGTTAGTAGTTTTGATCTCATGGCATTGCCTAAAAAGGCACTATGGGGGAGGCAACAGCCTTTGCCAGGAGCGTGAAGCCCAAGGGAGATAGATGCAGGCCATCTCTGGCAAAGCATCGTGGTTTGTCAATCATGTCTTCCCAAGCTGTCAGGTACTGGATCCCTTTGGAATGATATCAGAAACTAAGCCAAATGTTAAAGTCAATCATTTTCTGTTTGTATTGAGAAATCATTCTATGTGACTGTAGAATGCTGTTTAAGGCTAGGAACATACAGCCTGGGACACATATTCAGCAAGCTCGATCATGTCGCTCTTCATATAGTCCAGGGAGGTACATCTCAAATCATTTACACCAACATGGACTATGACAGAGTCATAACAGTACTAGTTGTTGAAAGACTTGAGTGCATGGGTGATATGGTGGATTCTGGCACCTGACAAACAACTAACCGTGACTTTGTCCTTATTCAGCCCAGTGAGGGGCACATCTGTGTCTCTCACAATGAAGTCACCTATGACTAATATGTTGGGGTTATGTTTAGGCCTTAGTGGCTGTGAGACACAGGTGTGTGGACTATGTGTGGTGTGTGGTGTGGTAGGCAGTGGAGTTCGCGTGATTTCTTGCTTGCAGGTCTCTTGTTTGGGTATGTTTTTGTTGAAGACCTCTGCATATATGGGTGTGTGTTGTGTAGGTGTGGTTGGTGTTTGAGGTGTGGTGTTTGTGTTGACAACCTTCTCAGTGCCAGATATACTAGCTTGTGATGGAGAAAGTATCGACTGTAGGTTCTTAATGTAATTGCATGTCTCACTGATTGTGTTCCTAGGTGGTAGTAGTAGAGGGTTGTCCGTGTACATGAGGCAGTTGCTACACTGTCTCAGGATGCCCATATCAACCAGACTGGCAGGAGAAAACATAGGAAATTGTACATCCATATTTTTCAGAAATTGAGGGCGAGAGGTCAAAGAGAGTTAAGAGGGTAAAGGGTGGAAGGTCTAAGAGTAGTACAAGGTGATCACACAAATGCTACTAAGGGAAACTTTGTAGTTGGAATACCTCACAAAGGTTTAAAAACAGTGCAGCTGCAGCTCTGGATGCAGCAAACCTGCATCCATGCTATGCTACTCAATTTAAGGGTTACTAACACAGTAAAACTCACAAAAAGCACAGATTAACCACTTACAGACAAGGTATCACAGTATGAAAAACTACAGTTAAACAGTAATGAAATGCAGTAAAATGCAGTTAAACAGTAATGAGTTGCAGTAAATAGCAATGAAATACAGTTAAACAGTCATGCAATGCAGTTAATCAGTAAATTCCTTTAAAAGAGTCCAAATGTGATAAATTAGCTCACAATCACAACAGTAAAAAACAGCTCAGATAAAGTAACAATTCAGTAGAATACCATCATCAATTTAATAAGGCTACCAAAAAGCAGTAACAAATGCAGCAAACTAAATGCAGTTGGACACCTAAGCACAAGCAGCAAAATGAAATAGGAAGAGGCACAATATTTATTTATTTATTTTTGTTAGGTAGACAGCGAGGAGACAGAAGAAACTAAAGGGGGTGGACCTTCACAACTGATCTCACTGTACTCAGTACAATGGGCTGATGTAATGGGAATGGGGAAAGTGTCCAATATCAAATTTATTGTAGAGGTGGGCAACTCAAAAGCCACAAAGCTTTAATGCCAAACAACAGTTGGGTGGGTGAATGGGATACAAGATCAGAACAGAGGTAAGGATTGAATTCACTAAGCCTAAAAAATAGTTGCACACTTTAAACAGATATGCAGAAAATATTGTTTTAGTTAATCAGAAGTGCAGAAAACAGATGAAAATAAACACTTTACTTTTGTAGTCACACAGCAGTTTTTTAACAACAGAGCAAGGACAGAAGGCCTAACTCACTGCAGCTTTGAGCAAACAAGCACAAACTGGTTTAAACGCAGGCTATTTAAGGCAGAGAACCAGGAACCAGCCAAATTATCCAATCAAAAAAACAGAGCCCTGAAGTAGTAACTCTAGCCAGATCAGAACAAACTGAAACCCCCATTCCACAAAGAAACAGCTTGGCCTCTATAGACAAAAGATTGTAGTACAAGCTCCAAAGGTCACAAACAGTAATAGTATTCAGCTCTATGCTAGTGTTTTTCAAGTACAGCAACAAGTAAAATGAACAGAACAAACAGAGAAACAAAAAGAAGACAAAGATCAGAACAGAGGTAAGGACTGAATTCATTAAGCGCAAAAAAACAGTTGCACAGTTTAAACAGATATCCAGCAAATATTGTTTTAGTTAATCAGAAGTGTAGAAAACAGTTGAAAATAAGCACTTATCATTTGTAGTCGCACAGCAGTTTCTGTAAAACAGCAGAGCAAGGGAAGAAGGCTTAACTCACTGCAGCTTTGAGCAATCATATGTATGATATTGGTACCCGACTGCGACCACACATCATCTGCTTACTAATATTGTATAGGTGTATGCATGTCCTCCAAAGGTAGCAGATGGAGGAAGTTAGAAAAGTTCAACTCTTCAAAGAATTAAGTGCTATTACAGCCACTCAGAACCCATGGCTAATGTTGAATTGTGAGAGGTAGCACTTAGCCTCTATGGGCTTGTCTGGCAGTCACAGTGGTCTACAAACAAAGTCAGTGCCAGGAGTGGGAGGAATGATACAACACTGCAGTGTCAGAAGTATGTCAGTGACATAATAAGGCAGTTCTTATGAAATTCCAACACAATGGCAGACGAAGGGGGGGGGGGCATCTTCCACAGTAACCCTCACAGATGATGAGTCATTCTTGACATCCCAACCTGGAGATGATGACTAAAAATGGTATCATAAGTGAAGGAGAGGACATTGGCTCTGGGAGTGACCAAACTCCAAATGCTGGCTCTGGGAGTGACCAAACTCCAAATGCCTCACCTAAAGACCAGCCAGTTTAGATACCAAAAGCATATGCTACACAGTACCATACCACAAACTGGAATCAGGCAGCACACACTAACCACTGTCTGTGTGTTTTACAGGTACATAGTGTATTCATATTTAGAGGACCATCATCACCCGTAAGCGCCCCTTAATTGCCAGCATGCATCCACCAGTCATTTGAATGAACAATACAGGGCATCACCACTTACAAAATGAACATTGCTACTTTGGTATTTCATGTATTGTGTATTCCTAGGCTAAACCATTACTACACAGATGCTAGTACAGGCTGGATTGGGACAACAGGATGAAGTCATCATCTGTGCATGGTCTGACAATGACAGCAACTCACACACTGATAAACAGTCTCGGGACACATTGATACTGACTTATCTTCTTCCTGGGTGGTCCTATGCTCATTATCAAGTGGGGTGTGGTATTGTGGCCTCTCCCACACCTCCTATCCTAACACAGCATGTGAAATCACTATCCTTGACAGTGAAGAGATCCTTTGTGTCTGACAGAACTATCACTGCTACTTCTGAGCCTCTGGAGGTACACTAGTGCACTGTATCTGACACACGGATACATACAGTGTGGCAGGCAGTGAGTAGTTTAAGGTGATATCCACTTTGCAGATATCCACAGATGCACAGGGCTGCAACCTGGGATCTGTCCACAGTCATCAACACCAAAGTACAGATGACTGGTATCATTTGAACTCTGGGAAGAGGTTTCCCAGCAATGCTGGGAGGCAATGGAGTCCAGAGCCAAAGCCATGTCTGGATACATGTGGTCTGTTAGAGCTCATGTTGTACACATTGTCACTTCCACATATATGTTAGCCACTGCCTTCACTGGTGTCTTATACAATACTGGATCTCTTTGTCAGGGACATATGCTTACTCATGGTACCCACACAGAATGAACATCAAATGGAACACAGTTTGTACCTGCCGTGGTTGGGTAACAAAATATCCACCACACAGGAATGACCATGCTGTAGAACAACACCTGGTGGTCCTCTAATAAAGGCACATCACATCTATAGGTCATGTTTCACAAGTTCCAGTATGTCTGTGTCCTGGAGGTCCTCTACATCATCCATGTCTGCCCATTGCAAGTGCTCCACTTTACTGCGCTTAGTTCCCCCATGAATCACCATTGCAGTGACTACTTTAGAAGACTTAAATTAATCCTGAAAACAGCATTAACATCTAGGAACAAGATCTAAGCCATAAATCAGTTTGCTCTTCCTGTCCTAACTTATAGTTTTGGAGTGAGTGACTGGCCCAGAAAGTGTTGGATAGATTGGATATTAAAACAAGAAGGATGCTTCATGCTCACCAAATGATTTATAAAAATGAGTGTATACCAAGATTATATATCCCCTGTTCCGAAGGAGGGATGGGCCTCCTTGAAATTGATTACATGTATGGATCTGTAATCGTGGGACTCCACACATATCTACTGACCTCACAAGATTCAAATGTAGTGAAAGTTTTGAAACATGAGGAGAATAAATCTAAGATGATGTCTCTGCTTAATTTAGCAGAAGCATATCGATGCCAAGCAGGGATGGAAATCAAACCAGAAGTAGATAAAAACCAGGCAGCAACTGAATGTGCTAAAAAACAAAAGAAAGAAAGAATATAAGGTGACGGACCAGATGAGAAGGCAAGAAATGTGGAAAAAACATAACTATAGTTGCAAGTATAGAAAACTTCTGGAAGATCCTCATGTTGACCAAGAATAAATGCAGGAATGGTTAAGGAGAGGCAAATTCACATCAAGAAATGAAAGATTAATATTGGGAGCCCAAGACAGTGGTTTACAAAGTCCATTGAACATGTGGGAGAAACAGACAAATGTAGGTTTTGTAAAACCGAATTGGAAACATCACACACCTTGTTGCTGGTTGCAACGCACTAATGGCAGAGGGACTGTATACTGAAAGGCATAATAATGTGGCGAGATTGTTACACTGGAGATTGTGCAAATATTATGGTATTGAACTGGCTGAAAAACACTGGAAACATGAGCTACAAAGAATAATAGAAAATGATGAAGTTTATATCACATGGGATCACCCAGTAGCAACAGTTCAAAAGATAGATGCTAGAAAACTGGTTATAGTGGTCCAAGAAAAGAAGACAAGAGTAGCATTGATAATTGAAATCGCCACACCTAGTGATTACAGTGTCTTGTGTACAGAAAGACACAAAGTCAAAAAATACCTTGATCTGCAGGCAGAAATGAGTGCCATGTGGAAGAAAGATACCCAGACATTTTGAATAGTAGTAGGAGCAACAGGTCTTATAAAAAATAATGTACAATCGTATTTAGATATGTTACCATTTCATGTAACACAATATGAATTTCAGAAGGAGTCATTACTGGGCACATTGCGGATGCTGAGAAGAGCAATTTTGGCTAACATCAAAGAGTGAAACAATACTAATTTCTTGAACTTTAATCATACTTTGACTAATGAATGGGGTCTATTCTCATCATGGTATTAGAAACCCAAAATACTTGGAGAAATTAAAAACAACAAAAGCCCATAGTGTCTCCCCATACAGTCAACTGAGGAAATTGTCAGACACTGATTCCTTTCCCATGACCCCTTCCTCCATCTCCATTGACCAGTAGTCCCACACCACAAGTTGTGTAGACAACCATGTGGCTGTATGTCCTTAAGCACCTGCAAAAATGATAATGGCTGTGGACTTCACTACTTTACATCCTGAGTGATGTATATGGAGATGGCTAATACACAGTGTGACTCAACTATGTACTGCTGAACATAGTCTGTGCAGAATACTGAATGCATCATATTGATCTGTGTGAAACCACAGTTCTATTGTGCACATGGCAGGGCCCATATAAGTAGACTAGGGGGTCCAAACGCAGAGATAAAATCAGCAAGAAAAGGAGAGTAGTATTGCTAAAATTTAATTCTTCTTCAAGTCATGCTGGGTACCTTCATGTGGTGGACCCTATTTTCACTAAATCTCACCAAGACAACACTGATATGTAAACTGTATTTTAAAAATCAAGGGAGTAGTAGGTTAAAAAATAAATTAAAAAAAATAAATAAGAACACATCTGCGTGCACAGTGTCCTGTATAAAAATGTGTTCAATACTTTTGTACATACTGGTTCCAGGACTGGACAAAAAGGCAGTACAGAAGCCTTGATATATGGAGATATTCCTATTATACAGTTAGGCCAGACTCTGGGTGAAGATACCCACCCTGTTGTAGAAGGAGGAAGTAGTTTACAAAAAGCACAAACAGTAGCAGGGTAAAAAAAAAAAAGATCCACAAAGATGACAAGGTGGACTATTGAGGGTAAAGAATAAGTTATGTATTCTTACTATTATGTAAGAAGCCCAAAATTTCTAGACAGATATTTAGAAAAATTGAAAGAGAAATTATAGGAAAAAATATTTTCACAAGAAAAACTGTAAAATGCTTCAAATAAAACTGAGCATTCTTGACATCCTCCTCACACCACCTCTATGCTCTAAAAGGAGCACTACCCTCACCTTTTTTTTCAGCCATATTGTCCCACTTTCAAAGATTTCAGGAGAAATGGCAGACAAGTGGCACCCAAAACAGTTCTCATGTGTCATAGCCTTTGTACAAAAGAGAGTCTCATTTGCATTAAAGATGACAAAATAACAAAATATATGTAATGTGGTATATAGTTTCAATGGCACTTTAAAGTGTGAAACATGGTAGTCCTTCATCCCTCTGTCAGCTGATGAGAATAAACGCTCAATAACAACACCATCTACCCATTGTTACAGATACCCTGAGCATTAGTCTCACCCTCTCATGGACTGCAGGGCACTACTACTCAGTAATGTTGAAAAAATGTGAACTATGTATAACATCTTCTAACTGCTTACCAACATCTTCAGCTAGGAAGCTCACAGCATGTTTATTATGCATCATTTTATATTTACAAAATGTTATTTTGATGAGCTAATGGTATTCAGTGCTATTTACTATGGATATCAGTTAAAAGCATTGTTAACACTTGAATGTGTAATTGACTATTTTCTTGTGGAAATGCAGGGAACTTGGCTCTTCAAAACTTAAATTGAGGATCATTTCCTTGGATGTTAGCAGACCTGGCCATGGAGGCTGGTAGCACTTCCACTGCAATATTGTTTGTGAATGAGTCTACACCCAAGAGTGGCGGTCCACATGGACATGGTCATCATCATGCCAGCACATCTTCCAGCAGATGCTACTCATGATCAGGCAGCACACAAACACCAAGCCAGGTTATGCTATGGCTGATGAAACATCTGCCAGAGCCAACTCTCATAGTCAGGGGGGCATGGATGGGAAGATAAATTCTCTATCTTCCCTATCATGCATGCAACTGAAACTGTTCATTAGGCTACAATGCAGTCCTGCAACACATGCTAAAACTGTGACCCTGTAGACACACATGCACAATATCACAGATGCCAACACATCCCACACATCCACTGACCTGGCCATTCCTGACATTAACCTTCTCATATCAGTTCTGTCACTTCCCATAATAGCACTTTTTCTTCTTATATACCTCAGCATTCCCACTCACACACTGCCCTATGAAGGACATGCACTCCAGTACTCTCTTTTCACCTGTGCATATGATGAAAACTGTGCCCTGCTCTTTATACATTGGTACTTGGGTTGCCTATTTCTGATGCACAGTGTGGCCAATCTATGCATGGGTTAGCACAATTTGATGCTTTTATTTGCATCCTTTTTATGTGTGTATCTTTTGAGTTATGTACTGCCTTCTCCATCTGTGCAAATGGTGATAAGTGTGCCCTACCCTCTTTAGACTTTTACTGGGGTGACCAATGTCTGATGCACAGTGTGGCCAGCCTATGCATAGGTAAGCACATTTTCGTGTTTTTGTGTGCATCATTTTACTATATGTATCTTCTTAGCTCTTCTATAGTTATGCTGCAAAGCTTTGTACAATCTACTGCCTCTTTGCTAGTACCATGTCATTCTGTGCCCACCTCGGATTGGTACGGTAATCACCTGCTGTTGGCTCCTACTCTGTCTCCTTGTCTGGTCAGCTTCCGTTGCCTGTGGTGCTGGGAAATACATTGATTTTTATAACACTGCTCAAAAGATGCACTTTATAAATTTACTTAATGTACTATTTTATATTAATATAAAATAAGTATATATTACAAGCAAATAGTATCACTGTCATAATGTGCTTAATGTTGTTTTTTTGTTTTTTTAATTTACTTCTCATCACGTTAGGATTAGCCTTGGAATGAAAGAAAGTAAATAAGGTCAGAGCACATTTTCAAGCATTTTTGCATACTGTTTAAAATGTTTTTCTTCTTATTAGCAAGGTCTTTAGCACATGAGTTGCTTAGAGTTGCTTATCAAATTACTGAATGTTCTGTACCAGTGGGTAGGAAATCATAAGAACAGACATACAAAAAAATCACATTTCTTCATCTGGAAAAGACTCATAAAATGCAGTAATAGAAAAAAATTAATATACATATACACATACATATATATATATATATATATATATATATATATATATATATATATAGATAGATAGATATAGATATATATAGGTACGTGGGTGCCGTTTGTTTGGTTGATGATTGCTTTGGTCAGCTGTTGGAAGTCCAATGTTTTTTGCTCAGTTGTCCAATTTATCGAACAGCCATTTTGTCGGGTGCACATTTTGTTGAAACAGGTAAGTAAGATGTGTAGTAGGTGTGTGTATTTATGAATGTGTGTGGGTTAGGGTTAGAGTAAGGGTTATGTTAGGGGACAGATTAAGTGTGTGATATTTTTAGGGTTAGGCTAGGGGATAGATTTAGTGTGTGTCTGTATATGCGTGCGCACTTGTGTGTGTGTGTGTATGTGCGATGTGTGTGTGTGTGTGTGTGTGTGTGTGTGTGTGTGTGTGTGTGTGTGTGCGCACATGGTGAGTGTTTGAGTTGTCTTATGTGCAAAGTCCTCCTGCCCACATTAGTAATACATGTTAACCCTAGCCCTAACCTTGCCCCAGCCCCTAACTCTAACCTGCATCATAAATTTAAAGAAATTCCATAATACTACCACTATTCAGTAGTAGGTGGGTTTTGGGTAGTGCAGAAGAAAAAAAAAATGTTTCTTTTTTGATGTATTGTCTGTTGCTGTGTTGTACTGTATTAGCAATATAACTATTGGCTGATATGCATTGTTTGCTATTTTGCATGTCATCCAAGTAACATAATGACCAATCATTATATAACCATATATATATATATATATATATATATATATATATATATACATATATATATATATATATATATATATATATATATATATATATATATATATATATATATATATATATATATATATATATATATATATATGGTTATATAATGATTGGGAAATACATTGATTTTTTTATAACACTGCTCAAAAGATGCATATATATATATATATATATATATAGTTACACTTCATAGTATCAAATTACTGAAAGCTCGAAATTCAGTAACCTGAGACCATGAAGCTGAAAACCAGAATGCCGAAAGTGCATAAGAGTGAATTTGAATATCTCAAATCCATGCTTATGCATTTCCGGTACATCACATGTAGTGTTATGGTGCCTGAAATGGCAGGTAAGTAAGTGTGTGTGTTTTTGTACGTTGTGTGTGTGGGTAAGGGTAGGGAGGTGTAAGTGTGAGTGTAGGTGTTGTTTTTGTTGGTGTTTGTGTATGTGTGATGTGTATTTGTGTGTGAGTGAGTGGAGGATGGCATGGTGTGAGCGTTTTTTTTTATATTATGTGCAACCTCAGAGTTGGCATATATAAGTAGGGGGGTGGGGGCTTGCCCCCCTGCTTATATGTAGTGTAGGGCTGTGTGGTTTGTGTGCTGTGGGTGGAATGGTGTATGGTGTATTTATATTCATGATTGTGTGATTTGGGATTGTGGTTTCGGTGTTGTGAATGGTTCAACTTCATAGTCTCGGGTTACTGAATTTCAAGCTATCAGTAATTCAAGATTATGAAGTAAAACCATATATATATATATATATATATATATATATATATATATATATATATATATATATATATATATATATAAGTGCTAGTGCCGCATGAGGCATCACAGCATGCATTTTATTGCATGCTAAGATATTGGTGTATTTTATCTGTGATACAGT
The DNA here is from genome assembly GCF_019279795.1 of Protopterus annectens. Taxonomy (NCBI): domain Eukaryota; kingdom Metazoa; phylum Chordata; order Ceratodontiformes; family Protopteridae; genus Protopterus; species Protopterus annectens. The sequence continues at coordinate 1,586,334,719 of NC_056737.1, forward strand.
TAGTCAGAGTATATAATGGATGAAGTTCATTATATTGACCATTACATAATTCCTGGGCTTTTTCCTTTTCTTCATGTTTGTGTGATCAGCAGCAGTGTTCAATGCCAGTGTACAATGATACTGTCTTCTCTGGCCAAAGGAAATGGCTAATAACCTGATTAATAAATTTAGTGCAAGTTTTAATCCATCAGCAGTTATAACTATTCCACAAATTCCATAGTCCCAGTCATCCTGTTTAATTACTATGGCATGAGTCCTCTCATTCCTCTTAAAAACTTAAAACCATGGTCAATATAACATCCCAGGTTGCATGATTATCAGTATGAAATATGACCAATTAGGACCCCAACTTAACATTTTTAATCTGAGCATCTAGACCTGGTTACATTACTGGAGACTGGAACACAAGCCATTACACAAGGGTAGCTCAACTACACATCTTGGTGACCACATACCTATTAGTCTCACTAACCTCATATGTAAAGCTATGGAGTACACTATCTCAAGACCTTATTAATCTAGACATTGAAAGTCTTCAACCCTCAACCTTTTCAATTTAGCTTTATCAAATAAAGGTCTTATCTCTTTAACATCATTCATTTTATAAATATTGATAAAAAATAAAATAAATACAATTCATTTGAAAAGGTTGACAAAGCAATGGATAACAGTTATGCAGTCAGTACAGTATATCTGGACCTAGCCAAGACCTTTCACATTATTCTCCATGCAGGCATTTTTGACAGACTTGTAAATCTGAATATAAATCCTTATATTGTGCAGTGGATATCTAACTAGTTGTTGGACAGAACCCATGTGATTAGAGTTGCAAGTACCACTTCTGAAAACAAAAAAAAATTGTACTGATGGATCACAGAGCACTGTGTTGAGCCCTCTTCTTTCTGGCACCAGTTTTTCAGATCATCAGGTCAACATTCCTGGCCTTTGGTTATCTAAGTTTTCAGATGACTACAAATTGAATTTTATTATTCAGTTTTCCACTGTTTCGCAATTGCTACAGTGTGGGTTAGACAGTGATGGCTCGTGCTATTGGACTGCAGCCCCCTGCCCCAGCTGTAAAAAGAAAAAAAAATAGTATCTGTTATAATTTAGTGTCAATTTCCTGAACTCATTCTACTGGAAATAATTTAGGGTGTCTGGACCATTTTCCCAAACTCAGACTGCTATAAAAAGAACTCAGACTGCTATAAAAAGAAAAACAAATTAATTTAGAGTAAGTGTTCCCAAACTTGGACTGGTAAAACAGCAGTCCAGATTGAGAAATAAGGCATCAGACTGTAGATGCCCCAGAAGTCTATTTGGTTACAACTGCATAGACTGGAAGGGGATCGGACTGCAATGTCTGCAGGCTGGATAACTGTAAAGCCTGTAGCTGCTGCTCTTGCAGGACTTATCTGCTCTCCCAGGAGCAAGACCAGGCTTACACATGGATGGCTAGAGACAGGACCAAACCCTGTACCTTGGATGCAAATAGCAAGAACCTGAATTCCCTAGCCACCACCACTTGTGAAAACATTTCAGATTTTTGCTCATATTTGTCTTCTGTTCTGTTCCTCATAAAATCTGTGGTTTTCTGGATTTTAATTCACTAAGTAATGACAGACATTTGAATTTCAGACTTCATATTCTTCAGAAGGTACATGGTAACACAAAACCTTTTTTTCTAGCAAATTTTCAAGTTTATAAGATCAATATTTGAAATGCATCCCTGTTTTTGGGGCTGTATTCCCCCATTATTCACTTTGTCCAGTTTTTTTGTGCTAAGAGGTTGAGAGCTATAGTGAGAACTGAACTCACTGAATATGTTTGGGGGCTGTATTTACCCATTATTTGCTTTGTCCAGGTGTTTTGTGCTAAGAGGTTGAGAGCTATGGTGAGAACTGAATTCACTAAAGGATAGCCATTTAAGTTTTAGTCTTCCTGTCTTTGTAGAAATGGTTAATTTGGCTTAGTGGTATGTTGCTCTGACTGTAGTGCACAGGGTCCTGGGTTCAAGTCTTAGCAGTGAAATGCATGGTAGTAACACAACATTTTATTCTAGCAACTTTCCAAGATTATACAAGCAATGTTTAAAATGTGTCCCTGGTTTTTGGGCTTTTGCCCCCCCCCCACAATAAATGTTGGCTTTTTCCAGATTTCTTGTGCTGCAAAGTTGAGAGATACAGTTGAGTGTTGAGTGGATTTTTACAAGGAGCTGAGAGCTTCAGAGGAAGAGAAGTTTAGTGATCCTTATGCTGAGTCTGCTTACTTTGTTAATAGCACAACAGGTAGTCTATTTGCTTTTGATGCAGAAGGCTGTGGGTTCTACTCCCACAGTATGTAGATGCAGTGCTGATACTGTACTGTGTTGTACTTTTAAAGGGGGTGGATGCTGCACTCCTGAGAATGTCCTCTTTGGCAGAGATACCTAGTAACTATGAACCTTTTATCAGTTTGCCATCTAGTCCCTGTTGCAATATTACTAGCTTATCATTTTTTTTAGTGTAACATAGGCAATGTATTCATCAAGGGCAACAGGCACTTTATTTGTAGATAAAACAATGAAATATAAAGTTGTTTTCTAACAGCAACCTTTTCATTAGTTGCAGATCTCTTTAATGTGGAATTATTTGGATGACTGCTAGATTGTAGAAGTTTGAGTAGACTTTTATGATGGAAATGTTCTGAATTGGGCAGTTTTGTCATTGTTGTTGCATGCATTTTATTTCAATGTTTACTGAAAAATGTTCAAAACAATAAATTTAAAATGCCCTCTAACAACTGTACTGTATTATACAATATAATTTAATACAATCAGGAAGGTGTATCAAAGAACACATGTATGTTTCGTGTGCAAGGGGCCTATGATTTGAAAGCAGCCCAAAGTTAATCTTTGTCTTCCACTGGCCAGATGTATTTTCTTTGAATGTGGGTTTCAATGCTGTTTAAATGAATGTGAGTTTCAAAGGCAGCAAAGTTTTAATGCTAAGTCTATTTTCTTTGTGAGACTGCATTGTTTTGTTTAGCAGATGTCTATCAGTGTTTGTGTTGTAAAATACAAAATAAAACTTTTAAATGGAATCCAAATCATCGTAGAAGGAATGCAATATGCACATTACAGTGTTTATGGTAAATGGGGTGAAATAGCCAAGTAATGGGACACTGGAATGGCTGCAGGGGGGAGGCCCCATTCGACCATGATTTTGTGAGGGGGAAGGATGGCAAATTCAAAGACAGCCCTGGCTGAACTATACCTCTCAACTGTCCAGATTTTCACAGAATGAACAGATTTTTTGCTTATTTTTTTGGTTTGTTCATCATAAAATTTGTGTTTTTTCTGGAAAATCATTTAGGAATGAAGTCACTAAATAATGACAGACATTGAGTTTCAGACTTCATACCCTTCAGAAAAATGATTGCTAAAACAAGACCTGTTATTATATCAACTGTCTAAGTTTATACACTTCTATTTATGACTTTGTCCAGATTTCTTGCTCTGAGGTTGAGAGGTATGACAAATGTGCAAGGGCCTTCACTGTCAGCCAAAGACATTTCAAATTGTTACATACTTGTTGTACCCCTCTCCCCCATGTAGTGACTCTTGATGTGTCCAAGCAAGGCAAGTAGCAGTTATGCAGTGTAAGTGTGCAGAGTATCCTTCCATCCAAGGTAGACACAAGTACTACAGTGGCTTTTCATCTGTCCTTGATTTTGTAGAATGTTCTGGTTTTCTAATTTTTATACTGTTGATTTATGCTTCTTATTATTCAGAAAATGCATGTTGTTGCATTGCCTGTTGCCCTATATTTAAGTAGCAATGCTTTAATGGCCATCAGGTAAGCTTGTCTGAGATTGTAAGATAAAAGTAAGCTTTAATAAGCATACCAACATTGAAAGCCTTTTTGTTGTTGCCATGCAGAGAATATTTACATAACTAGATAACATATAAACCTTAGGTATTGAAATGCATATGACAGTATTTGTAATAAAGGACAGGATTACAGTATTTTCAGAAGCTCATTACATTTGTTGGAGACTTGCAGTCATCTTTGCAGGCTTTACCTGTAAACTAAACATAATGCCAATCTATCATATGTGGTCCATAACCTGTGCAGTAATACTTTAAGCAATTTATCTTGAGCTTGTTTCTTGTTTGATATTCACTTTTTACTTTGATCATGTTTTCCCCATGAAACAAGTAAATAGTTGTTGTCAGGCAGCAGGTCTTTTTGGGATAAGAAACATTTTTACAAGTGGGGATATCACAGAGATTGCTACTTTTAGCATGTTACTTGGTACTTTTATAAAGCTGAATATAAATTATAATTAGAACTGCAGTGCAAGGAGAAGTGGTTTGAGTTGAGTGCTGCTTGTTTTTTACACTTGATTTTGACTGGCATTCCAGTAATGTATTTAAAAAGTAATTTATTTTTTCATGCCTCACAGCCTTTTTGTTCCCATCTAGATATTAAGTAAGCTGTCATGTAGCCAATGCAGTGAAATATTTTTTTTTCTTCTACACTTCATGTTGTGTTGATTGGACTCTCATAATGACGGTGTGGTACCCAGGCAGCATATTTAATTAAAGTCCCAGTTTTTGTGGTTTTGAGCATAACTCCACCCCTTTTTAGTTGGCCAAACCCCTTCCCCTTGGCCACACCTATTCAACTGTCTCCTGAAGCCCCCCTTCGATTTGAAGTCACCAGCCGTCACTGAACTGATGCAAGGTTAGTGGTCTCAAATTAAATTTGAAAAATATAATATTATTAATTTTGGTAAAAACATTTTCCCATAGCATATAGGTGACACATCCTTCCAATTAAGTATTGTTATAACAGATCTATGCATTATTGTTGATAATTCCTTATTTTTTTTACCATCATGTCTGCAAAATTTTTGAAAGTCTTTCATCTGGCTTTTCTAATTTTCAAAATTATTTCCTATAGACCCAAATAGGTTCATAGGTTCATACTAGGCTATCTGCCCTAGGGCATTTATAAGCCTAGCCAGAATGTGTTTGGCTTTCGCCACCCATTTTAAATTTATTTTGCTATGCCCTTTTTCGAGGTTAGTATACTGTGCCTCTGTCTAACAGTGACACAGAAGTGATACCCGGGGTAAACCTACGATCTCCCATCCACTCATCAAGAGTCCTCTTGAAGAGAGTCAATGAGGGACTCTGCCTAACCTGGACTGGGATTTTATTCCAGAGTGAAGGGAGCCTCTGGGTTATGAATATGTCCCTCCAGCATGTAAGTCTTATTTACTCTTTTCACATATCTTATCAGGTTCATTATTGAATATAATGCTCCTTTTTGCATGTTTTTGTCTAAACATATAACTCAACTTGTGAGATGATAGAGATTCCTAGCTAAAAGACCAGTGGCCTCAACAATTTCAGTTATCAGGGCAGACTGATAGCCTTCTCTCTGCACTCATTTTCTTATAGACTACTCCATGTGGATCTCTGTCTTGCCATTTTAAACCAGGATGGATCGAAACCTTTTTGAATTTCTGTTCCTTTGCAGAGCAAATGATTCCTCAAATACGTCATTAAAGGAGCTAAACCTTCACCAACAGATAAAGACACATTGGTATGGGAGGTTCATATCCTAATATTTCTTCTACCTCTGGAACAAACTCCCATTGCATGTCAAACAGAAAAGGACCTTTGCCACCTTCAAGGCAAAACTAGGTGGTTGGACTGGTAGTCTGAAATCCTCCCCAGTTCTATCTTGTATTGTCCTCATTGAGGCTAAAGGTGACTTTTGAATATGGGGTATTGGCTAGGCTTGTAATGGTCTGCAGACTGACTGTCTTGTACTTAACAATGAATATATAAACATTGTCTGTTGACACAATGTGGAACCTTCATTGCCACATGGATGCAGTCTAAAGCTCTTGGTACTTTAGGGGGGTGGACAATAATACAAAAGACACCAGTGGTGGTGGTTCTGTTCCCTTCATGTTGGGAAAACAGATGTGCTGCTCCACATATAGCCACAAAAGCAATTTATTGCAAAATGTCTTGAATATTTTACAGCTGATGTCTGTGAGATGCCCGATATGTCCCCGGTTGTTTCTGAAAGGTTCCTGTGGTTAAAATTGTATGAACTATTCATACCTCAGCATGCAGAGATGTTGGCATTGCATACTTTCTCCATTTCCAGTTTATAGGTCATACAGGTCACCCAATCCAAGTGTAATGTCTCTGTCCACCCAAAAGCAGTCCAGTAGCTGCTGGTCTATCATCTGTTATGATTTAACTCTTTGGCAGGTCTGCCAGTGTCATGCTCCAGGGAAACCACTAAATATGTTAAATGAGTGCTGCTAAACAACAGCTGCTGGTGCTCAGTGCAACTTTTTATGTGGTTTTCACACTTATACTCAGATGCAAGTGAGCCACTTTATGCCTGACTAATGTGAGTTATAACCTGCCATTCTCCTTGATTCTCATTTGTATCTGTTTATGCTGTCCTTAGACTGTGCATCTTCATTTGCATGTTATTATTCACTAATTTGCATACTCCTTTTCAGAATCCTTTCGCATGATGGCCTGTAGCATTAAGCGTTTCTATGAATCTCTTCTGAGCTTCATATTCTAGATTATAGTACAAGTCCTTCTGTTTATATTGTATTTTGACTGAATATGAACCATAGTGTCAAAAAACATTACAGTGGTCCAAGAATATTACACCTACAAGTCTGCAACAATTTAGTCGGTTGCATTTAGTAGGGAAATGTCAGTACTATGTTTAAGTTTTAAAGCTATAATGAGATCTGAATACTAACTCTGATTTAGTTAATCACAAAAAAATTAGGAGTGCACACATCTTTTTCTAGAGTTTTTGAAAGTGATGAGACAAGTGCTATTGGTTGATAATTGTTCAGCTTCTATAGTTATGTAAAGAATATCCAGAGTAATACCCAGATTTGCTTTGAGCTACTGCACAATGGTACCTTCTATACCGAGCCAACAGATATTGCCAACATACTTGCTAACAGATTCATTGCCAGCTTTACCCCTCTCTCTCCCCCACCAAAGGACCAATCACAATACCAGTAGATTGCCAGGCACCCAGTATTACTGCTGTGCAGGTTAAAACAGCACTGTCCAAGGCCAAGTATACAGCTTCTATGGGACCTGAGAATATCCCTGACTGTGTTCTACATGAACTACAGAGTGAACTGGCACCTCAGCTGTGTGTCCTGTTCAGTCACAGCCTCACTTCAGACTTTGTCCCTAAAAAATGGTGCACTGCTACAGTCATCCCTCTCCACAAAGGAAGAGCGACTACAGATCCTGGGAACTATTGCCCCCTTAGCCTGACGAGTCTGATATGCAAAGTTATGGAACGCATCATCATGGACCTAATAAACAAAGATGTAGGGAATCTTCAAACTCTGGATCCCACACAGTTTGGTTTTGTGAAGGGTAGATCATGCCTGCTCAATCTGGTCGACTACTTTGAGTCAGTCACCAAAGCTGTGGATGAAGGCAAGGTGGTTCATACAGCCTACTTTCATCTGGCCAAGGCCTTTGATACCATTCCCCACTCAGGAATCATAGAAAAACTCACTAAGCTAGGCATCAACTCCTATATCATTAGGTGGGTTTAAAACTGGCTCTCAGACAGAACCCACAGTATGAAAGTAGCTGACTCCAAGTCAGACTGCTGACCTGTCACAAGTGGAGTCTCACAGGGTTCGGTCCTGGGTCCTCTCCTGTTTGGTATCTACTTCTCTGAAGTCCAGGCCAACACAAAGGGAGTCTGGCTAACAAAGTTTGCAGATGATTGCAAGTTGGAAGCTATTATTAACTCCCAAGTGATGTTGACATCCAACAGAAAGGCCTCACTGAGACCAACGACTGATGTCAGAACCATGGCTTTAAGCTCAATGCCAAAAATGTGTCGTCATCCCCTTTGGGAAAAACCTGGTTCCCATGAATTACCATATTGATGGTAGTCCACTGAACACAGAAGGAGTTATAAGAGATCTGGGAACACAGGCTGACACCAACCTCTCTTTTGACCACCACATTTCCACTATGGTCAGAAAGTCCTTCTATGTGGCACATCTCATTACTAAGGGTTTTCCATCCAGGAAGAAAGAGGTCATTGTCTCCCTGTACTCTTGCCTCATTAGGCCAGTCATTGAGTACAATGCCCCATTTGGCATGTACCTCACTAGACACCTACAACAACTTGAGGGGCCGCAAAAGTACCTCATAATGAAGATCCTAGGCCTTAAACACTTGTCCTATATGGACAGACTCAAAAAATCCAACTATTCTCTGTCTCATATCACTTACTTAGAGGCGATCTCTGCTTGACTTACAAATCCATGTCTGACCCAGCTCTGTTAGAAATGCTACATCTAAAGAAATCCCAATCCCACTGCACCACATGCTCCAGAGACCTTAACCTCATTACCACAATCAACAGAACAAGCTGGAGGGACAGGTTCATAACCCAGAGACTGCCTGTGCTATGGAATAGACTTCCCATACATGTCAAATGGAGCACCTCACTGGCCCTCTTCAAGAGAAATCTTGATGAGTGGATGGGAAATAGAAAATTCACCCCAGGGGTCACTCCAGTGGCTTTACTTCACAGAGGCACTGGAACTAAGGTTGGGTGGCATGATGCCGGGGTAATCCTATAGACTAGGCTTGTAAAGGCTCTAGGGCCATTAGCCTAGTACACACCTATGAACAAGAAAGATGGAACACCTTTGTGCAAATGCAAGTCAGTGTTTGTTTTCAAATAGCTGAGACATAAAGTTTAATTAGAACAGTTGGTAAGAATTGAGAGTGTAAAAACAATGGGCCTGACATCAGCTTTCAAGAACTCTTTGATGAGCCCTCTTTACCCTGCGGCAGTAACTAAGGAGCTTCAATTATCACCACTGTCACTGATAAGGGAGTGTTACTAAAAGCAGGGATAGAAACACATAATTTCCCCTAAGAGTAAACCAGGAACAGGTTTCAAACCTGGGACTGGACTATATGCTTCACATCAGGTCCCCAAATGAGTCTCCACACTAACCACTGCAGACCACCATGTCCCAGTTCTAGGTATCTGACATACTCACTCTTAAATGTCTGATATTTACACAGGCACACACTCTTGGGAAAGACTGGCACAGATTTACCTGCTGTGTTCATTATCCAGATTACAAGGTAACGGCTGCCACCAGTCAGATACCACAATACCCTTCAAAATGGGTATTCAATTATATTGGTAAAATAGATATTGATACAAATAGTAGCATGTAACTCAAGCAGTAAGGCTTTTCAGAGTGGCCCTGGTGTTATCACAATAAGCATAAACACTCTCAAGTTATTAAAAGTATTCAGTAAATAACCAGCCACAATGAGAGGTAGTAAAATATTTAATAATAAATAAAAGGGCTTAAAGCCTGTAAATACTGAATAAGTGATTCCAATAAACAACAGAGCTTCACACACAGGAAATTTGAAAACAACACTGTAGTATAGATTTCACACTGCTATTAGAAAACCTCTTACTAACTAGCTGTAGTTCCCTGACAATCTGAAGATTAACTGTACCTATCTAATCTAAATAACTCAGCAAAGCAAGATTATACTCTTACTTCTGCAAGGCAAAATGAAGAATTATGTCCACACTCCAGGCTGTAGTCTCTCTCATCAGCAACTGGAACAGCTACTTTGGAAACAACTGGACTACTACTGCTAAACAGCCCTGGAAACAAGCCGAACAAATGACTCAGGAACAGGAAGCTGTTATGGGAATTCTACTCTCTCACATCTGACTTTGAAAAGTAAACAAACAGCTGCAGTGAAGATTCTATTATCCCAGCTCTGGCACATAATAACATCACATCTAGGTCAGCAGACTCTGGCATAACATACATTCAGAGTTCTCTTAAAAAATGTACATTTGGTCAGCCAGATGAACACTGTTTGACATTTAAACATCTTGCATAAATCAGACTGATAATCAAAACACGTAAACTTATTTACAAAATTATAGCTATAGTCAGTGGTTTCTAGTTTTATTCCCTCAGTTTTCATTTGGGAACAATGCAGTCTTCAACAAGTCATTTAACCAGACAGTGCTTCTGCATGATCTGCACTGCCTGGAAAGCAGCAAAACTTTAACTCATAAATGAGACAGCTGTGTTCCATGGCCTTATCTGCATAACCACTACTGGGCTGAATTTTCCCAGAGAGCATTAGGTGATGCCCTTGGATTGACTGTTTTGAGTATATTCTTAAATGAAGCATGAAAGACAATACATGTATTAAAATCTTGCTTCCCTTTGCCAGTATTAATTTTTAAATGCTTATGATTTCATAACCACCATGTCCTATTTCAAAGGCAGCATAGATATGGAGAGGCAGCTAAGAAACCAGTAGCATTTCATCACTGTAGTGGCTAGAGGTCCAATTACTGGTAAGTAAGAAGCAAACTGCTGAGGGTAATATAAACTTCTTAACAAAGGGCAGGAAGAGGGGGAGGAAGAGCTTAAATTGGAAACAATCACTAGAAAAGCAGGATTACAGGCACCTCAAAGAAAACTCTAAACAGACAGCATTATCCAATCATATGAGGAGTTAAAAGGACAAAAAAAAGAGAGAAGTGCAGGTACAGAGGGCCTGCAATTAAGCATTTTTATGGACCATGCTCTGGAGATTCAGGGACTTATATAACCACAAGAAACTATACAGTTTGAGAGATGATGTTAATTTCTTTAAAAAAATCTGGAAAACAGATGATATCATTCCTTGACCAGGAATCACAAGGAACATCACTTATTTCACTTATTTACTTGTTTGCATGTTTGCTTGCTTTTATTAAATGGGTATGCCCACTGGACATAAGTGTCCCTTTTCAGGGGCAATCTAGAATCACTGATTAGTTAAGTGACATGCTCAGAAACAAACACAGAACTACAGAATGAAGCTCATTATCAGCTTAGAGACATTTAACAGAGAACATTGTTCATCTGGACCACAGTGGTGAATGGAGAGAAGATGGTGCTAAAGCAGACATGAATCTTACCCACAGCATTTCCCTATAGTTATGCTATCCAAGAAAATGCTGCTGTCTTGGTGGACCAAAGTAGAGAACATCAAGGACATTGAAACCAAAGTTGAAACAAAGATATGGCTGATGATGGATTCTAAATTTTTGAAGATTTGTAAAGAACATTAGTCTAGGGGAAGAAATTAATTGTGAGGTGTTTATCTGATGGGGGAGGTGTCATCAAATCCACAGTATCATCATAAAAGCAGCATAGGAAGGACTACATCAGAGAAATTATTTGGCCAGGCCTCACAGGACCCGATTGATGACATCTTAAAAATAAAATGGGCCCTCATCACTATGCAGACATCTGTGATCCATCCCACCATGTTTATTTTATTCTAGGCCTAGCCAACCCAAAAAGGGTATAGAAGCATCCTACCACATGTGGAATGGGTATAGAAGCATCCTACCACGTGTGGAATGTTATCAAGTAAAACAAAAGCTTGCCCTATCTAGGTAAGCCATTTCTTCTAAAGAGATAATGCCGCCAGCCAAATTACAACAGTCTGGACTATGGTCTGGAACTGAACATGGAGAGTGATTGTCAGAGTCCACTTCCAGTATGGAGAGTTATTGCATGGGACCATTGCGGTCATCCATGGTCATGGCATGGAGCTCATATATCTTTTTCCCAGAAAAAGACCCATAGAAAAGCCAAGTGATCTCAACAGAACTCTTGTCACTAGCCAGGTTTTACTGTCAAAAAGGGCCATAAAGGGCATCTGTAATTTGGAATAGTGCTGGAGTTTTACCCTCACATTTACTGGTTCCAGAATGGAAGAATAGATTTGATCCAATTCTGGAGAACTATGACTTGAAGTAACACATCTACTACATTCACTTATATACAGTGATTTTTCCAAGAAGTCATTCCGTGGTTGCTATAGACGATTTCATGGTGTTAGCTGCATGAAGAATGCTAACTGGCTTATGGGGTCCACTCAGGAGGTTCCTCTATTGCTTTGGGATAACTTTGCTTTTGGTATGCTGCCATTTGGGCTTTCTTCAGCACACTGGATATTTATTATGATGTCGACAATATTGACCAACACCTTGCAGGTGCAGGAAAAGGAAATCCTTGTGTTCTCTTACCTGGATTACTGAGCCCTGCTGACCTAATCTACAGACTCCATGAAAGCAACCCTGTAATAAGCAAATTCCTGACTGCAGTATTTGGGGTGGCAATAAAGTAGAAGAAGGTATCGCTGTCTGTTATCACAAAGAATATCCTTTATACACACACACACACACACGCACGCACGCACGCACACACACACACACACACACACACACACACACACACACACACACACACACACACACACACACACACACACACACACTGGCACAAAACTCAATGCTCATCATTTCTGTATTAGCAGTGGGCCCATGAAATCATGTGCTTTGTGTCTTTAGATAGGGTTAAGCATAAGGCCTTACTTCTTGCCCACCTGTTCTTCCTTGGCTTGATGGTAGCCATAATTCCATGGTGCAATCTGCATGCCTGAGGATGTATTTGTTGCATTTCAATGTAAGTTACCAGTGGGTGCAGAGCCATCAGTGCTTATATACCTTTTCCAGGGGTCCAACTTAGGCCTGGAGGGGTAGACAGTTAATACCAACATTTTCATAGGTGTCCTACACTTGAAGCTGAATCCAGAAGAGGTCATAATGATGGGATGTTTCACTGTCAGGGTGGTGAGTCAACTCTTGTTCTCACAATATTCAAGAGTCATGGTCTCACCTGAAGAGGGGAAGCTACATCAACCAGATGGATCTATAAACATTCTTATTAGTCTTGAAGGCCTTGAAGACTGAAATGTTTGCAAGGATAATCCTGAAAGAGTCAGATAACTAGTTGAACATATGGTATCTAAAAAGAGAGAGGCAATGCACATCAGACAGTGAACTAGATACAAGGGCATTACTCTTTTAGCTATTTATATCCCAGGCAGGTGAACAACCTGATGGATAATCTGACCTGCTCCTCCAATCATCTCCTAGAGCCTGTGGCCCAGTTTCAATATTTTGGAAGTGGAATACTCAAGAGTCTGACCTGACTGTGTCTCATGAAAATGCAGTCTTCCATCTCTTTTGCTCAGTGTTGAAGGGCAAGGGTTAGAAGGTGATGGTGGTGGGTATATTCTCCATCTCATGTCGATTTTCTTGCATCCTCACTGGCTGCAAAGTAGAAGGTAAAAAGAATATAAGTAATTTATCTCCATCTAGAGGTATAGTTCCATACACCCAGGATCCTGGCAGTCGAACAAAATCTCATGGTTCTAGCCAAGCTTGTCCTCCACATATGGGGTACCTGTAAGAAATCATGACTTATTTATAATGTTAGACAAGATAAAATCATGGATTTTATTTACATAAAGTATCTCATAAGTCCCTTGGTATACAGTTTTTTTGTGGAAGCATCACAATATTAAAGAGCACTCAGATTACAACAGGAAACTAAATTATTTTATAATCTAATTTAAAGTACTACCTAGTAAATAACATAAATCTGGCTACTTATACATTATTTTAAAATATAGGCATTGAAAAAATCCTTGTTATGGTCCAAAGTGTATGATAAGCTCAACTCATCAGTTAATTTTCAAACAGTTTAATATAGTCTATTGCATGGTTTCTATCACGTCCTCTCTGCTACTAGGCAGGTTTTCATACTTCACTTGTCATGTAATTCTTTTGATTCAACACAAAGTATTACTTCTTTGCATATAGTGTAGCACACATTTTTCTCTTTTAACACATTATTTTAATAATTGGAAGTTCTTTAATCTTGTAATTTCCTTGTGAAGGATGGTCAGTTGTAGCCTGTCTCCTAACTATGGTGCATTTCTTTCAACTTATACTACATAAACAAATCTATTTAAATAACCTGAGTACGTGTGTGTGTGTGTGTGTGTGTGTGTGTGTGTGTGTGTGTGTGTGTGTGTGTGTGTGTGTGTGTGACATATGCATAATATTGCAAAACTGAAGAACAGCTCTATCTCAGGGCCTGGCTCCTGATGTAGACCCTTTGATATTCTCAGACTTCTTGGATGAGGAGTTCAGAGGTTGCAGAAGGTACTATGATGTCTTCCATTTTGCAAATTTGTGTCCCCATCTCAAAATGGTTCCCAGTCTGTGTGGAATAGAATTCTGTATAACCCAGTTCATCCTGACCTACCTTAAGCATCTTATTGATGTGGGTCTGAGTTATTCCATGGCCTATGTTCATGTATCAGTTATTTCTAGCTATCCTAACCTTGTGGGGATCATGACTGCAGTCCAGCACTTGCTGCTGAATCAGTTCTTCACAGAAGTGCTGCACCCCCATCCTCCTTTGAGGAATTCCTGCTATCTGAGGGATCTGAACTTCACAAACAAAAAGTCTGGACATCCACTATTAGAGCTTAATTGTAACATGGAATCACATCTTTTGGAGCACTCTGCCTTGTGGCTATCACCTTTGTTCACAGAATCTCAGAGTATCAATTCTTCATGTATAGGAACTATATATCTGGTCTTTCACAAGGATCATATGGCCATGAAGACCAGCTATAATTTTATAATGAAAAGCATTCCCAAAGTGTCCTGAGACAGCCCATAAATCTCTGTTGTTCTTTCTTTCTTGTTTTTTTTTTTTTTTTTTGCTGATGGAAAGCTAGGAGAGAACGAGTCCTTTTGAGATGCAAATAACTGTGGAGTCATTTGTATGCTGTACTAGGGATGCTGTTTACAAGGCTTTATGCAGGTCATTAATGAAGATGTTAAAGCAAATGGGTCCCATGATTTACCCTTTTGGTACACTAACTAGGAAGGATGAGATGATATTTTGTCACTTCACAGCTTGAGCTCCATTTTGGAGGTATCTACAGAAACATGATATTTGACAGAGGTATGTTCTTACTGCATCAAACAATCTATGACTGGACCATTTGGAAGTGTCACAAATACTGTGCTGTCATTCTCTCTGTGTGGGAAGTTTTTCCATCTAGCCTTGGTTATTAGACTTGCCTAATAATTGGACATGTATGTGCACGTTACTTATTAGCAATGAAGGTGCCAAATTCATCATCACTATTTCTTGATTTTCTGTAAGTATGCTTGGTTGTAGTTTGTGGTAAACTGGAAGGTTCAAAGACTAGTTGCATCTGTGTAGTCAGCAAGCGATATCCTGGTGTGCATCAGCACCAAGGGAGTGAGAGCTCCTGAACATGGGACCTTCTAAGACAAATGTCAGTATGACTGGTGACACTAAGAAGCAAACAAGAACATGTTTCTATAAAACAGTGTACACAATAGCATTTTTAAAGACATTTGTTGTTTATGTCATAGAAAAAGCACAACATAAGATGAACAACTGTTGCAGAGATCAGGGTTTTCAAACACGTGTGAAATAATGCATGCACAGATGCATACCTTGGTAATAGTTCCAATTTCAATGGAGCTGCAGAGATTAATTCCTAAACACCTAATAAGATGCTTTCAGGGACTAATTTTGCAAAAGGAGAGTATATATTTGGTTGAGATAGTACAAATGCTACTAAAACTGAGTACCAAAAAATGTTATATGAGTAATAGTGGTGTAGAAGGCGCCAACACTGGGGAATGTAGTGGGGCTTAACAGCACATAAATAATTAAAAGGAGATCAGTATGTTTTGAGATTCACTGTTCTGTTTAGATTTGTTTATTTTTTGTAGTTTCAAGACTTGCAGTTATACTTTGTCTCAAAGTAAAAAAAAAAAGCCATATTCTGCAGATCCTCCTCCCACTTGAAGTAGAGGGAGGGGGGGTCTGATAGAGAGCTACTAAGGATGCAGTTCAGAAGACCATAGAGGAAAATAGCCCATGTTTCCAAATGCACCACAACACTGCTTAGCTAAATGACCCGCTCAAGGTCACATGGTAAGTCAACAAAGTAATCAAACCCCTTATCAAAGGAAGCAGCTCATGAGCTGTTCTTAGGCTTAATCATCTGTGCTAATTGCCAGGGTACCTGACGAGTTTGCATCACTTAAAAATTGTTGCTTTGCTTCTTGAAATGTTACTCTACATATGCATATTTGTTTCTCACTATGTTGCACCATTTCTTAGAATATGACAGTTGGTAATGATCTTAGATTTTGATATTCTCCTGCATTCACCATGTAATTGAAAGCGTATTATTTTGGTAATGAAAAACCAAGAGGGGATATCTATAGTATTAAATGCAATTGCTCACCTGGCAATATTGTTTTGCTGACAGAAGAACAGTTATGTAGTTTTCTAGTAAGAGTGTTTGTCTTCATTCATTCTAAGGATTCCTGTCATTTTTTTTTTATTTTAATTGCTACTTCTTTGCAGGTTTGCATTCATATACACATTTGTGTCTCACCACACCGGGGGTCTTGTCAAAATAATTCAATCAGTGACATTTTTTTAAAATGGTGTTGCTCTGCATTCATTGTCCAAGCAAAGGCTTATTATTATGGCTCTCAAAGCTAAGAGGAATGTATTTTGTATCAAAATCAACTACTCAACTCAGTTGTTTTTTGCTGCCCAATGAACTGATATGTAGCTTGAAAGTTTAAAAAATTCTCATCATTCGTATTAAAAGATATGTAGATTGAAAGTAAAAAAAAAGTAAAGAAAAAAATCATCATTCATACTAAACGTTTTCTTGTTACTTCATGGAAGGTCTGTTGTGTTCATGTACACATTTGTGTCTCACTGTATTAGAGTGCTTTCTAGAGCAAAGCATTCAGTAACATCTTTTTAAAATAATTTTGCTGCCTTGCATTCATTGTTATTGTAGTACTGAAAAGCAAAAGTGAATATATCAGGTAGAACCACTTGCTTCATCGAGTGGTTTTGCTGTCATGTGTACAGTTATGTGTAGTTTTTGCCTACCACCTAAACAAATATAGTTTAGAAACACAAAAGCCACTGTTATATCTGTTGGACCCCATTGGGGATTAACTAAGAGATTTATACTTTGTAGTAGATAAACTTGTATATGTTTTGTTTTCTATGACAATCCACTTGTTTAGTGTCATTTGACAAGCGGTTTATAATTAATACAATAAAACGAGTATACGCATTGAATTTGTTTCCTCCTACAGCTGAACATTACTGGACCCCGGTGCCTCACCTGTTTTGTTGGGTCTTCCTAAACCACCTGGCCTCCACTGGATTTACTCCAGTAGGGGTCAGAGGGGGTATCTAGGAGATTAGGCCATGCTAGGTCCATGTCATATTGCTGTTCTGAGTGTTTTTACCTCATTTTCTTTACTGCTTCCTCACCCACTCCAGTAACACCCCCATCTCTGTTGTACAGACATAATAAAGATTCTAGCATTATAAATAATGGAAGAGATGGATAAATACTGGCTCACTTTCCTGATTCAGTGTACGAGGTGTCTGATATATGGGGAAAACACTAATGAGTGAGCCTCAGAGGAAATAAACTCTCCTAATTGGAAGGTCCCTTTTGGAAATGCATAGTACTGTGAACTTGGGGTTCCAATGTATGGCAAAACTTGTGAACACCTTTTAACCGTGGTTAAAGTTTTGAAGAATAAGGAGTTGCAAACAAAACAAAACCATCTTACTGAGCCAGTAGACAATGAGACACAAACAAATGAATTTTAATTCAGCAACTGTAGACTTTTTGTAAATGACAATCAGGAAACTGAAACCATCAGACTGAATCAATTAATTCAGTTAGAATGCATGGGGTATAGCAATGTAACAACTTACCCTGATCATAAACAACTTAGTAAGTTCAAAGAGACTCTTATGTCACAAAGATGTAGAGGAAATAGATAATGAATGTTAGGAGACTTTAGGTAAAGTATCATCTGTTGAATCTGTAACAGTAGAACAAGCTGAGTATGAGAAAGAAGGAATAACAGGTAATGACTAACTCTCAAGAAATGGAACTTCACGGTAATGCAATTAGATATCATGACCCACAAATTATAGGTGACTCGATGCTGAAAAGTGTGAAAACCATGTTACCCATAATAAAGAAGGAAAGGATAACTGTAACTTGTTTAAGAGTGAGATGGATGGGCGAGATAAAGAAAATTATGTAGCAGTTTTTGCAGAAACCTTTGAGAAGTCATCTATCCCAAGGAACTACCAGATTATGAATACACCCCTGAGCATTGACCCAGTTGTTCAGGATTTGGAACTTATGTGGACAGTGACCTAACTTTTGACCAACATGTGTCCATTGTTGTAAGAATGTCCTTCTATATTACTCAGCTTAAGAACAAAGGGATTGTGTCTAGATCTAGGGATGTCATTGTCTGCTTTTACACAGCCTCCATCAGGCCAGTCATTAGATATGATGCCCCCTTTGGCATGTATCAGTTCAGACACATGCAACAACTAGAATGCTCACAGAGATACCTTACTAAAAGTATACAAGACCTAAACAGCATGTCTTACATGGACTGACTCAAAGCCCTGTCACTAAATTCGGTGTCCTACAGACAGCAAAGAGGTGTCTGGCATACAAGGCATCCTCCGACCAAATACTGATGGATTTATTGCACATCGGCAATTCATGTGGTATTAGAAATACTCAGTCTATGGGTATAAATCTCTTCTGCAGCATCAACAGAATGGTTTGGAGACAGGTATATCTCACAAAGGATACCACTGTTATTGAACAGACTTCCCCATCCACATAAAACAAAGTTCATCCCTGTCCATATTCAAGCGCAACTTGGATCTATGAATGGTAAACAAAATATTTACCCCAGGACTGTCCCCTGTGCTACCAATGGACAGAGGCAGCTCTTAATTTCTTTGTCCCATGCATGGGTGCTCCTCTCAAATTATATATGGTATGATCCAGTTATTCTCATTAGGGTAAAATGTAATTATCGACCGTGGGATGAGTAAGACCAATCTATAACTAAATGAGATAGGTTAATTAGAGCACAAAAAGAGAAACTGGCTAGGTTTAAAACAGCCCTCAAGGGCAGCTGGCTTATATTTACCTATGAACCTATAAAAAAAATTGTCTATGTCATAGTTATACTGGGCACAAATTATGTGGAAAAGATAAATCAGAGCTACTAGACTAATACTTTAACCCAATAGTCCACAGCTCTGAATTCTACCTAAAAGATTCCTGGGAATTCTTAAATGACATCAACCTCTACCAACAAGGGAACCTGAGACGGGACTTAATACTGGTCACGCTCGACATAGTAGCGTTATACCCGAGTATCCTCCACCAAGAAGGCATCCCACTAGTCAGATCCTATCTGACCAATCACAGGAACTACAACCCAGATAGAGCATATACGCTCTGCACCCTACTCCAACTAGTGTTAGAAAACAACTTTTTTGCCTTCAACAATGTTATCTACCAACAGTTAAAGGGAATCGCCATGGGTGTCAAAATGGCCCCAGCATACGCAAATTTAGTCCTTAGTGCATGGGAGGCAGACACCCTCACTAATCTCAGTAGCTTCAAACAAGTAACGCTATACAAGCATTACATTGATGATATGTTCCTTCTGTGGGAAGGGATACCCTAAGAACTCGACAGCTTCTTAAGCGAACTGAAAGAAAGTATCCAGTTCCTAGGATTTACAGAAGCAGGCAGAGGCACAGAAATAAACTTTCTAGACGTGACCCTGGCACTTGATAGAAACAACCTCCGCTTCAATCCAACTTGTACAGGAAGCTCACCCACAGAAACAAACAATTTCCTAGACTACAGAAGCCACACCCAGACTTCATGAAGAGAAACATTATCAAAGGCCAATTTGTGTGCCTTAGCAGAATTGTGAGCGAAGACTCAGACTTCAACAGGGAAAGCAGAACTTTACAGAAACTGTTTGTAGAGAAACGATACCCAACTGAACTAGTTAACAAAATCGCCAAGGATGTTACAGAGCACAGGCAAACATGTCACCGACCCATCCTGAAACACGGGTTTACCGTGAGACCCAGAAAAAAGAGGATCACACCCCTAGATTCCACATTCCCATTTCCATAGATGGAGAAGACATCAAAAAGACTATCTTTAGAAACTGGGACATCCTACAATGCAACCTTGAGGCTCACAGAGCAGTTGGTGACCAACCTAACTTCTGCTATAAGAGAATTAGGTCCATTAAGAAACTACTGGAACTGAACCCAAACAAAGAGACCACCCACCCCCAGTGTACAGCAGGTACCCTCCCTTGTGGCCATTGCTGCTGCTGTAATAACACAAGGCAGTAGCATCAAAGTATGTAACCACTACTCATCACATTCCACAATAGCTTCAACTGCAACTACCTAGGGCTATGCACCCACTGCGAAGCATTCTACATTGGAATGACCACCAGGAGGCTTAGAGACAGGGTAAAAGGACACTACAAGGCAATACGCCAGGTAGACTCCACAAATGGTCTAGCAAACACACCAACCTATGCAGACAACCCCCCCCAGATTCCAGTTCCTAATTTTAGAACAAGTGGAGACCTTCATCAGGGAGTCCAGCAATCCCCTAGAGGTCAGGGAACTCAAATGGCAAATAGAACTCAGGGCAGACATAGCCCAAGGCCTGAACAGCAACCTTAATATCAAATGTGTATTGAAACTGATTAGGTAACACAACGGTTACCTGGTAGCATGCAAGGATCATCCATTTTACGTAATGCTTAGCCTCACATCATACTTAAGTTCACAGTATAAACAGTAGTATTGGAATGCATGTTACTAGATTTCTGATGAAGTTCGGGATGGTTGAATAATAAACTGGCGAACGAAAGTGCTCAAATCTAGCTGTGACTCCTGAGTGGTTCTTTAAATCCGATTGACCAGGAATGTTTTCTTGCTTTCATAAATCTAATTGTCTTTGAAAATCTAGTTAAATAAGAATTGGGTTCAAATGTTTTATGTGATTGTTGTTCCAGCTGAAGACTGTGACGAATTCTGCTGACATTTGCTAGACAGTTTGCAAACTGTATTTGTAAGGAACTTTATAGAGCAAATTTAGAGGGGATTACTGTCAGGGAAGAAATTTTACCTTTTTGGTAATGACTACACTTGAGTTATAGAAGAACAGGTTCCTTTTGAGTAAATTAATTAAAAAAGACAAAAGTCTTTTGTAAAAAGAGCTTAACACCCAAAAGTGTAGATGAAAAGAAAAAGAAAAACATAAAGCACTTTGAACGGTATTCATAGTCCCAAGTTTCCTACTTGCATAGTTGTTATCCACAAAGAGTGCCCTGTAGCTATATGCAGATACACTAAGCACAGGTTATTTGCACTTACTAGGTAAATACAAAGGTGTTTTTGATAAACATGCCTGCTTACAGCAAAAGCATAAACCAGTTTACATATATTGTGATGTATACACCAGGTTTGCCACAGAGTCTACTTTCAGGACGCATCATTGTTCAGCTCTTAAACAACTCAATTGGCTTGAACTTCCCCAACTCCTTCTGTATAACCAGTTGATCTTTGCCCACAAAATCCTTCACCAACCAAACAAAACCCCTGCCCTCCAAAATTTGATACTTCCACACTCAAATAATAGAACACTCTGCTCTAGTAAGTGATGCTGTTACAGATAACTAAACCCAATGACACAGCTGGTGAGTGTCTCTTCGCCAGCTTCATATCTAAAAAATGGAACACCCTGCCCCATGAAATAGTATCCCAATATTCCTTAACAAAGTTTAAACATATGCTAAAAACTCATCTGGCAGATACTTGGCTATGCTCTTGCTCCAGCCCTGGTTAATTCACCCTCAATTTATAAAGCCATCTAGCCCACTCATATCAGCTATACTACCAAACTAATAATCTCAGTATTCTGAGAGTCTGACTCTCAACTACTTGTGCTTTCTGTAATACTATATATCAACATGACCATGATCTACCAGTGTATAGTAACTCTCAAAACTAGAGCTAGTACGTAACACCACAACAGGTCTTGTATCATACTCCCTACATATAAGTCTATGTATGCTATGGGTCACCTTGGACCACAAATTACCTAACTTATAAATTGCATTTTTTGTATATATTGCAACCTGTACTTGTCATCAACTGTAACTTCTGTCATACTTTCTCTATTGCTATATTGTATACTATATGTTATATGTTGTTTTGTTTAATGTGCTTAATTTGACTTTCAATATTTTTCTTAAAACTGTCATTTGCATTGCATTTGTATCTTGCACCTGTATGTGGAGTTTTCTTCCCGGGACTCCTCTGAAAAAAGGCCTGTGTTCAGTTGGACTTTCCCAGGTAACAAATGTTAAATAAATAAATATGCAAAGGACTAAAGGATTAGGCTTTGTATGACTTTGTATATACTTGGATATTGCGGTCAAACTCAGATATGTGCACTCACGCTTGAAAGACTTAAGGCAAGTGGTATACTACATAACTTTTATTATTAACATTTTAAAAAAATAAAGAGTCTTGAAATGTTTTATATAGGGGTATCCCTATTGGGCACCCTGATGGTTTTCTTAAAAGAATGTAAAGGGAGAGATAATGTTTGATGGGCAGGGATTATATTTCATGGTTGTGCAAACTCAAATGCATATGGCTCCATTTTGCCTTTTTTATATATAGTTAGGTTAGAGAATAACTAGGGTTATCTGCATATTCCTGTAACCTTCTGGGGATTGCTGGGGACTGCTGCAGACTGTGCCTCTATCCCCTGCATATTCATGTGAACCCAAGGCCGTGTTCACGAGTACCCAAAGCCTGGTTATGTAGATAAGTTGCCTTACACATTTGCATATTCATGCAATTCATAGAGATACACATGAAGCAGTCTAAGTTGCACATAAATGACCATGAACTTATGTGAATAAGTTTACCACTGTTAGAGTAGATTAAAGGGTTAAACATTTTTTTTCTGAAAATAAGTAGAAAAGTAGCAAACAAATAGTTACTATGCATGTTTGGCATCCATTCTACGAGGCATAACTGTTCTGTGACTATCACAGCCACAAGGAGAACTGCAGATAAGGATGAATTCCTAATTCCTGAGGTGATTACTAGCACAGGTGCAAGGAAAACTGGAGTCAGGAATGACTCCCTAAGTCTTGAAGGTTGTCACATAATTTACCTTGAAACAGAATAAAAATCAAATCAGCAGACTGCATGACATCAAGCAAATACCAAAGTATTGACTTTATTCAGACAGTGTGACAAAAACTGTATAAAAAGACTGTGAAACTAAATGTTGGTAATTGGGTATTTTGTAGGAGCCTAGTTCTGAGGTAAATGGAGAATCATCATCTGTATCTGATTCGAAAGCAAACCTTGCACAGTAAAAAGCTGGAAGCTGTAACGTATAGTATGTGTCGTTTATTATATAGATAAGTTGTTTTATTAGTAACTGCACTCAAGTTGGTTAAAGTACAGTACAATACTGTAAAGTATACTCTTAATAGATCCATCATTTTGCTAAAATTTATCAGTGGCAAGCCTAGCCTGTATTGAAACACAGAGGGAGTGGTGCCCTGCAGAGGATCACTCCAGTAAAGGCGCAGTAAATAAAATTTGTATATATGAGTGAGTCCTGAATACAAGCATCCTGGTCTTATATGGCTTGCAGCACTACAGTCTTCAGACATCTGAATCTGGAGTGAGACTGTTGTGCAGTACAGTCATAGTACAATAAATTCTCCAAGTCGGTGAATTCCAAGGTCTCGAATCTGTAACTGCCAGTTTCATTTCACTAGCGTTTTGAGGGAATACAGAGAAATTTCCAGCCATCCACAGAATAACAGCCTGATCATCTGTCTATCTGCTGTGTGGTAAGACTTTCTTCTGTGTCACATGCAGTATGGATTCCATTATGGATCACAGTAAAAATGTAAACAGTTTTACTCTTATTGTAGCAGAACGACCCGATAAAATCTGGGGCAGAATGCAGTGTTGGTATGAACAGCATATTGGTAAATGTAAAACCTTATAATAGCAAGTTGATTTAAATGCATTATGCAAATGAGTTACAATATTTGATTGGTATCTCAAACAAAAGAATGCGTGGTATGACAATAAATGTTTATTGTGTGAGTCATATGAAACTGTTTTCTCTGTAAAATGTCATAAAAGTACAGTTCAGATCATTGTTGAAAAGTTAAATTGTAGAAAATATCTTCTGATGGTAAAGAACCAGATCAGGGTGATATACTTACATTATATCCAGATGTTAAACAGTTATGTCCTGTCACTTTGTGTGTCATGTTAATTTCAGAGATACAACAGCAGTCAAATCAGTTACTAACAGAATCTCCTGTAGATCTTGTTACACCCTTTAGGGACTATGCACAAAAGTGGAATGAAGCCACTATACAGCAAAAACAAATAAGGACAGGGACGGGGTTCATCATAAATTGAGAGAAGAGTTTAATAAACTCTTAAAAGACAGACAAAATGAATTCAGAAAGTTTAAAAAGATGTACAAACACTTTGCCAAAAGTGTATAGGGACTCTGCAATCAGCAGAGCAGACTACTGAAAAGTGTCAGAAAGCCTGTGAGGAATTACAGGAAGAAATTGAAACTCTTAAGCAACAGTTACAGAATGAACAAAATCTGAAAATCTGGCTAGTGATGTTCAGCATAAACTAATATGAGCTAATGCTCGAATAGAAGAGATAAAAGAAGAATTGCAAAAGACAAAGCCAGTACAGGTCATAGAGCAGGTAACTCTAGCAGATTTGTACACACAGTCAAGGTTGCTACAAAGCATGCCATAGTGGAATGATAAAAAAGGCCTATTTTACACCATGCTTACATATGAAGAATGGGTAGCATAGACAGCATGATCTGATATATGGACTAATGCCTCATCCAGATGCTTTTGGATTTTTATTCCCAAATGTTTTAAAACTTTCATCCAGTTAATTCAGAAAGCTTATAAATTAGACAGTAAAGTAGGGCACATGACTGCCATTCTCATGGCATACACACAGGGACAGCCTCTCACAGCTAAGTTGTTAGATAATTTCAAAATAACCATCTCAGATTAATTAATGGAGCAAGCTAAAAATTTTAAACTACCATTCCAGGTAATCTATCAAAAGTTAGAACGGGACATGCAAGAAAGGGAAATAAAAAAACAGTTAATTAAGTGCATTTACGAGGAAAATTCAAATATCCTTGATGACTCGGTACAAAGACTAATGAGGGGATGGAGTATGGACAATGATGGGACATTATATTTGCATCATATTTTTGCCTTAGAGGAAAGTAACAAGCAATTTGAGGTAATAAGTGAGGTAAGAGGTTGAGGTAGAAGATGATGGTGTGATCAACTGCCATCGGAGGGAGCCTTGTCAGTGCAAATGATGAGCAAAAGCTGCCAACATGCTTTTTCTGTAAAAAAAAAAAAAAAAAAATAGGGCACGTTAAGTAAAACTGTGACCATTACAAAGTCTGGAGCAAGAAGATGAAAAACAGGGTGTGTTTGCAAAAACAGAGCCAAAAGATTCACAAGACAAGTCAGTAAAACAAGTCAATGTGCAGAGACCTTACAATATTGGTAAGGACAGCTAGAAGGTTCATCAATGCATAGGGAAAGGGGATGTATGCCCCACAGATTTACAGGCAGCTTCACCTGTAAATCCAAAATATTTGGAAGAGCAGGCAGAAGAGATAGCTAGACAACAGTTATGGAAAGAGACTGAAAAATCTAAACATGTGGATTACTCAGATACAGAGGAAGATGACAAACAAAAACATGCAGTGTGCCATGTTGCATTTGACAATATGGGTGAGGATGAGTGGATTTGCTTACAATAGGGGTGTGCCCCCCTACTCTGGTATCTTTCCTGACTACCTTTAAAAAGGGTTGAGATGATTGACTACTAATATATGGGTAGAGGGGTCACTATGGCAAAATGTTTTATTGGATACAGAAGCAGCAGTATCCATCACAAACACTTACCTGTAAATCCCATGAAAAAGGTTTGCATCTCTGCATTTAATGGTACAGGATGCTTTGCAGTAAGTAACTAAGATGTAGGCATAAAGTTTCACCAAGAAGGGCAGTCATGGAAGAGTACATTTTTAATGCATCCATCCTGTTCAACTACCATTATTAGTATGCACATTTTAGGACCTTTGGGCATAGTAATTGATTTGCCTAACACTATTTTGTGGATGGGAGACAGGGAAAAAGGAGAGGGAGAGGTAAGTGCAGTTTGCTGTGCAATCTCTCTACCTGAAAAACCTGACAAGTCTATAGGACATGTAAACACAGACAGTGAGGATGCGTGGCAGCATTTACAACAGCAGTTCTCAAACGTGTGGTCCAAGGTACCCAGTGATTATGGAAAACTTGAAATGCCAGTAGGGGTGGGTAATGATCAAGACTACATACTGCCATTTCAAAAGCAGTATCCCATTCCCATTCCTAGAGGAACATATGGAAAAATATATTGCAGAATGGGAAATGGAAGAAATTATACAAAAAGTCAACAGTCCCATGAATTCACCAATCTAGCTGGCCAGTTAAGAAGAAAGGTGGTAGTTACCATCTTGTCAATGATTTACAAAAGATTAATCAGTACACAACTCCTAGAGCACAGCTTATTCCAGAAGTTCCAGAACTGGCTGCACATAAAACCACAAAGTAAGTGGTTTACAGTAATAGATTTAGCAAACAGCTTTTTTGCCATATCATTCAGAAAGAGAGACTAGCCATGATTTGCCTTTACATTTAAAAATCAGCAGTATGTCATGACAAGGTTACCTCAGGGATTTCAAAATAGTCCAGTTGTTTTTCATAAGATGGTAGGGTCCATTCTGCAGCATTTAGAAAAGATGATTCAGTACTGCATTACATTGATGATATATTAATTCAGTCAGAAATAGTGGAAGAGCATGTACGGCTTCTTAAAAAAGGTTTTTCATACTCTGTAGCAGGCAGGGTTTAAGGTTAAAATTGAAAAAACTCAGTTCATGACACAAGAAGTAAAATTTCTAGGTGCTATCTTTAAACCATCAGGAAGGTCTCCTTGCCCAGTATGAGTGCAAGGCATTTTACAAATGGAAAAGCCATTGATTTAGACAAATTCATGGGAATCATGAACTATAATAGGAAATTTATAGAGGATTATGCAGCTTTGGCTGCTCTTCTATACAAAATGTTATAGGAAAAAAGAATTCCACTTTTAAAGTGGGGACCTCATGAAAATTAAGCATTTTCAGAAATGAAGGTAAAGTTAGCACAAGCTACAGAGTTAATAGCACCCAGACCAAAGTTACTGTTTGTATTGCAAGCAACAGCAGGAAAAAAGACATTGTCTGTAGTACTATTACAGGAGTGGCCACATGGTGACAGTAGAATGGAAAAAACATTACGTCCAGTGACCTTCTGCAGAAGAAAAATTAACCCTGTGGAAATGGGCTATCCTTCATGCATTCAGGAATTGTTAGCCATTTACTGTGGCATTAAGCAAACTGATAATCTGACTGTATTTTCCAGTATTATACTACAAACACCACAACAAGCAGTAAAAGCTTTAATAGACAACTTTGAAATGAATAAAATCACAGATAGTATTAGTCAAGTAGTATTTGCAAAATGGATGGCACTTTCTGGAATGAAAACTGTCACCATACAAACAGGGGACAAATATTATATGTCAAATCACACAGGCTATGAAGGAAAACAGCATAGTTGCTTAGAAAAAATAATGTCACCTGACATGCAATTTCTGCCATCTGATTTTGACCATTTAAGCCATCCATCTTTGTGGACGGAGCACATTTTTGGGACAATGGCAAATATTCGACAGGATTTGCCTTAGTCCCAGAAAATTCAAAGGTGGATTTTCCTGAGTTAATCAAGTTATCAGGGTATATGTCAGCTCAGAGAGCTGAATTGGAGGCAGTACTGTATGTACTCAAGTATTATAATCCTGTTAACATTTTCTCAGACAGTTCTTATGTAATAAACTCTTTAAGATTACATATGGACACCTGGGTAAGATGCGGATTTGCAGACAGTGCAGGTAAACCATTATGGCATGGTGACGTATTAAAAGACATGCATAAAGTAATAACAATGTCAAACCAGTGGGGGCAATACAGCATTTTAAAGGTAAAAGACCATCAAAAACTGCCAAGTGAAGCTTTCAAGTTAAATGCATTAGCCAACATATTGACAAAACAAGCAGCACAAAAGGGAAGAGAGCTTCCATGATATGCATATACCAGGGGAGAGGTTGGTGCTATAAAAGAGCTAGCTAAACAGTCAATTGAGGAAGATTTCATAAATATTCAAAAGAAGCATGGTTTAAAAGAAGAAACAGACCAGTGCATAACTGCAAAATACCACCAAAGGAGGACTATGTGTACTCCACTACAAAAGGATTACAGTTGCCTTAAGTGCCATTTCAGTTAGCACATCAGTTGGTTGAGTTAAATCACCAAATATTACATCTAGGAGTTGATAAGCTATGGGCAGTTGTAAAAGAAAAATATTGGAATCCAAGTTTAAGAAAGGTTTGTAGGCCAACTCTAGAAGAATGTCTAATCTGTTTGCAGGTAAATGCTAGAAGTAAAAACCTCAGTTGCATTGCGTACACCCAGCAGATGCACCATGGTATGCAGTTCAAATAGATTATGCAGGTCCTTTGCCAACAACAAAGGGAGATTACAGATACCTACAGGTAGTTGTGGATATTTTCTCAAAATAGGTAGAGGCAATTCCCAACAAAACCATGACAACAAAGGCAATGGCAGAAGCCTTATGGAAAATTATTTTCTGTCATTGGAGATGGCCAAGAATTAATGAGTCGGCCAAAGGTCTGCAGTTTGTTAGTGATTTAATAAAGCAAATGTGTAATCTGTTAGGAATTCAGCAAAGATTTCATGTGCCTTATCATCCACAGTCAAATGGAATTGTAGAACGAATGAATTGCATGCTCAAGGAGCATCTTAAAAAAGTATGTCTTGAAAAGGGAAATGCATGGGCATAAGGGCAACACCCAAAACAGTAGAACAGGAATATCTCCTTATGAAATTATGGCAGGGAGAAAAATGCCATTACAGTTACCTTTTTATCTGGACACACCAGACGGTAGACATATGTTAGAAATCAGGAAGCATCAACAATGGTTAAAACAGCTTACAGAAATATGTGACTACAATGCAAGAGTGTAAGCTTTCCATCTATGGAGAAAGGTCCCAATATTACTGCCAGAAGGAAACCATCCCTGTGGAACAAAGGTATTAGTAAAAATGTTCTAGATGAAAGGGTCCTGGGATAACAACTGGCAGGGACCTTTTGAAGTACCGTTACAAATAGGTCCATTGGTTTAGATTCATACGTAGATTCATAGATTATTACTAGGCTAACTGCCCTTGTGGGCCATTATAAGCCTAGACAATTACCCCATGTGAGAATCAAACTCTGTACCTTGTGTCTGTAAGGTAAATACCTTAACCATTATGCCAATCTCCCACCCTATTTGGTGTACAAAATAAAAGGTAGAAAGAAAAACAGAATAGTTTTAGTGCATAGAGATCAAATAAGAGTAGTTAAAAGCACTGAAAAAATAAAGTCACAAAAGTGACATGCATGTATTTTCTTTTCAGAAAATGAAAATGAAACTGCCTAAAGTGCACCTGTTTGGAATACAGAAGAGTAAAAGGCAGACAACAGCAAGTGTAAATAATTCTGTAAATATATCTACATTTAATCATGTGTTAGTTGGACCAATATCTATTTTGTTTTTTACAGTTTTTTTGTAATTGTATAATAGCACCAGGGATAGCAGAGAACCTGGCAGAAAAGGTATACAAAAGTAATATTACTAATGTAAGGTTGTGGTGGGTACAACAAATAAAACTCAAGGTAACTTTTTTTTCTCAATTTTTTTTTTATTTTTCAAATACATTTGAATGAATTCCATAGTATTTATACATAACATCTTAAATAACTATGTACACTATTTACATTAGCCTGACACTTTAACAGATCTTAATGTATACAGTTACTTTATAGGTATCTCCAATGCATTATCAGAGCGTCTGATCAATTATTGTATAGTGTCAATCAATGATAAGACTTTTCCCCAAGGGATGTTGACAAATAGCTTTGGATAACTTCTCAGTTCTTTAATTTTAATTTCTAATAATGCTGTGGTCTTCAGTAGGCTGTAGACGTCTTCCGAAGTCAGTATTGTGTTTGTATTCCATCTTCTTGTTATACACTTCCTTGAAATTGCAAGTATAGTCCATACTAGATACATGTTGGACCTATTCAAATGAGGACCTTCGTTCACATTTAATAATACAAGAGCTTTAGTTAAATAAAATGATTCATTAAATAAAGCTTGTAGAAAGTTATTAATACCATTCCAAAATGGTTTAATTTTAACACAAACAAAGAAAATGTGGTTCCAATTTGCATTGTCTACTTGCTCACATCTCCAACATATTCCTTTTATGGAATAACTAATTTTACTGATTCTATCTGGAGGTTAAGGATGCTCTGTGCAAGCATTTCCAATTAAAAACTTTCTAGTATTGTGTAAAGGATGTATATTTTATCGATAATAAGATATTTGCTTAAATATCCTCAGTTAACTGTATTGAGTGTCCTTTTGTTATATATTTCCAGTATGAGGTTTTGGTGTTGTTTTATAGTTTATCAATATTTTGTAAAATTTTGAAATACTGTTTCCCATGTCAAAGTCATTATATATGATTTCATATATGTATTTCGTAAATTTAGGTATTTCTTTAAATGAAGAATTGTTAATTATTCTACTTAAATTTTGCGAATATGACAGAATACTCTGTAAAGTTAGCCAGTCCTGTTGTGGAATTTTGTATGTTGTTTTAAGAACTTGCATATCTAAAACTTTTAGTTCTTTGATACATTGGAGGCAACAAACAAATCCTTTCTGTTCCCAGGAATTAATAATTTCTCTATATATTTTATGTGGAAAGTTCTTTGTGAC
This sequence comes from Protopterus annectens, assembly GCF_019279795.1. Classification (NCBI taxonomy): domain Eukaryota; kingdom Metazoa; phylum Chordata; order Ceratodontiformes; family Protopteridae; genus Protopterus; species Protopterus annectens. The sequence goes on from NC_056737.1 coordinate 1,586,365,736, forward strand.
TATAAATGGTGTTAAAAAATCAAACCAGAGTTTTAAATCTATATTTGCATTAATAATTTTCCTAAATGAAGCAATGCAATAATTAATCATACTAGTTTTAGTGGGTTTAGTTATGTTATATTGCATACTAATACATATGTGCCATGGAAAATTGTTTTTATCTGTTATTTGAAATTTGTTTTGTAAATCAAATTCATTTATTGATATTACGGTTAGTAATTCTTTCCAATTTGCAGTGTAATTTGGACTTATCCAATCTGAGATTGTTTTAGATATTGATGCTTTTATATATGTTTCTATATCAGGAAGGAAAGTTTAATCCTCCATGTTTCCATGGTCTGATATGATGTATTAAAGCAATTCTGTTTCTTTTGGGAAACCATAAAAATTTAATTAGGCATGAATTTATTTCTTTAAGTATATTCCTTTCTGGTAACAGTTGTATTGCCAAGGTTTTATATAGGATCTTGAGTAGTAAAACCATTTTTATTAACTGTAGTTGATATTCAAATGTTAATATTATTTTGTTCCATTTTTCCACAAAGATTTTAATTGTATTGATGATATTATTGTCATTTTTTGAGACTAATTCATTATTATCCTTGCATATCTCAGTCCCTAAATATTTTAAGGTAGATTCTTGTTTCCCTATGATGTGATCCCCCTTAGTCTGCAGTTCTTTTTTTATTTAAAAATAAAAATTTTGATTTTGATGTATTGAAATGGAGTCCTGAAGTCATGTGAAATTTGTCAATTAATATATCTAATTCTTCTAATGTCTCTTTTGTATTAGATAATGTTAGTAATATGTCATCAGCAAATAGCATTACTTTAGAATTGTATTGTTCATAAACATCTATTCCTTTGATTTTTATATTGTTATGAATTGAATCTGCCAATAGTTCAATAGCCAGAGCAAATAGAATCGGTGACATGGGACATCTTTGTTTAGTGTCGTTTGTTATATGTATAGATTCAGAGGTAAAAGGACCTAACTTGACATATGCTAAATTATTTGTATATATATTCTTTAGGAGATGAACAAAGGAAGCAGGAAATTCAAATAGCATTAGAATTTTGAATAAATAGTCCCAATTTAGGGAATCAAAGGCTTTCCTTATATCTAAGCCAATTATGAGGGTTTATTTTTTTATTAACAAAATCTATAAGAGAAATTATCCTTTTAATATTGTCACGTGTCTGTCTATGATATATAAGTCCAGTTTGATCATTATTTATTGTTTTGGATAGTGGTATTTTCATTCTGTAGGTTAAAATTGTCATAAATATGTTATAGTCATTATTTAATAATGATATAGGTGTATATGAGGTACAAAGGTTTGGGTCAATGTAATTTTTCTTTTCCAGGAGGACAGCAATGTCATGTTGGAACCCTTTCCTTTAACCAAAATTTTACAGTCTGGAAGACTGCCAGAGGACAGGTATATGCCCAACTTTCACAATGTAAAGAAAATGTATCCTTACAAAATGATGCTGCTATAAAATGCTGTACACTGCAAGGGGAAAGGACACTACTTCAATTTTATACTGACTGTATGAACAGTACTGCAGAAGGGTCTAAAATAGAGCTACAGGAGAGAAATATATTGGTTTGTATTAATGATTCAGTAATTATTGGAAGACAACACCCTTGCCTTTTTATTATCAGGACTTTTAATAATCATCCCACAGCCAAGCTTGAACAAGTAATTAGGGTACCATCAACATGCATGGCAGTGGGAGAAAAATACCAGAAAATAGTAATACATTTTAATATCTCATTCCCTCCTGACAATACTGGCTGTAGAAGATGAAGACTATGGTACGATACTCTTTTAGGGGAGATGGGAACAGGTTTAGGTGCATTAAATTTTATTGATATAGAAATTTTGTCTAACAGATTAAAATTAACAGGCCATGGTATTTCACAAATTGTATATTTACAGGCACAATGGTTACCTACTATATGGACATTACGAAAGAGACACATGGATTTTCAAAAATACTTTTTGCAACATTTTAATGACTCTTTGATTAGTAGGTTAGGGTTTGATATTAATGTTACTAAATTTGCAGACTGGACTAAATGTACTTTGCAGTCTTTATATGTGCAAATGCAGAACATTTAGTGCAAATGAAGTTAATGTCCAATAATGAATAAGTGTGGAGAACAATGTTCAAAAAATGGATTCCAAGTACTAACTGAATTGAAATGTATGGGCAACAAACAGTCTGCACAAACACATACTGTACAGGAAAGTTTACACATTATAATGTGACCAGTTCAAAAGTAATGTGTCAAATTGTAGTTTTACCACTAGTTTTTGGACCACCTTTCTATCCTTTCCAGTATTTCTTACCCCAGTTAGAAGGAAATCATATTAATTTACAAAATAAAACTCACAAAATCAAACATTGTACTCTTACAGCTAAGGGACTGGTGTGTGTGTTTTTTACAACATTCTGTAAATTTATGTAAATTGACAATTTTACCTTCTAGTTTTCAGATGTTTACTGAAATAGCCCCACAGTTTGTGTGTATTGTAACAAATCAAAGTTTAACATTTACTAAGCAATTCTATTTTATTCTTTTTGTAGGTTGTGTTCATTCCAGAAAGCAAAGTGGCAATACCTTTGCAATGGAATCCACAAGCATTATCAATGATATTCCTCTCATTATGACTTAATTTGCTTATGTTTGTTCATGGCCACCATGCATTAGAGTAAATGGCCTCTATGAATCGTGCCTTTACTGTACTTATTCACGGACAGAGCAGATAGGTTTACTATCAAAATTACGAACAGAAATGCTCCACAGATGGAAAACTCGGAACATAGATGTTCAATTTTCCATGTTGTTTAACATCTCCATGTTCAAAAGTTCATATCAGCAAATGCACAGAGATCATGGTACAGTGTGGTTTGGGAAATTCATCCCTTTCCTCACTGTAATGCAATCTCGGAGTTGGAATATATAGTTAGCAGGGGGTGGGGGGAGGTGCAGGGGTGGCTTGCTCCCCTGCAAAAATGTATTGTGAGGTGTTGGAGTTTAGTATACCTGCCCTCCAACACTGATATCATGTGATATGTTCAACAATAATATTGAATCTGCTGAATTTGTTCGGCTGATTCATCATTGTTCTCTGTTGCATGTTTTTCATTTTGCTATTATTTCTCAGTGTTCTGAGCAGGATTTATTTTGCCCCACAACATTTTGATAGTAAACCAAGAAGATAGCTTTTACATGTTTGTACAATGACTGGGAGTACCTCTATTTATGTATAGTGCAAGGAACCCAAATAACAAGTTTCTTGAACTCAAAGCTACAGCTGCTGGTCATAATTATGATGTCATAGGTGTGACAGAAGCTTGGTTTTCAGATACAAGTAGACCTTAGTATTATCCCATTATGTTGGATACTATAACTATAGGAAGGACAGCACAGAGTCAGTTTATATTAATAAGTTGCTGCAATCATACACAATCTTTAAGAGAAATGTGTTTGAAATAATTGTAGTTAATATTAAGGGAAAGAGCAGAGAACCTTATTCTGTTCTATCGACCTGTGAACTAAAATAAGGAAAAATTTGCAAGCTTTTGTGTTTTATTGAAAAAGTATTTTGGTATAACTGGAGATATTAAATCCCCAAATAAAGACTGGAACTTAATGACAACTGCAAAAGGGACTATAGGTGAGCAAGTGATAAGTAGTAAAGAGCATGATTGTTCTCTTACCAAAAAGATAACGTTTTGGATCTAGTTTGGGTTAAGAATGAATGTTCAGTTACTCACTGTCATATAATGGTTGAACTACAGAAGTCTGATCGATTTGCTGTTTCCTGATAACTTAGCTTGAAAAAGATAAAGATAAAACATTAACAGAAGTATGACAGATGTTTTTTATAGGGTTGAATTTAATATTATATCAAGACACTAAAAGGAGTGGACTTGGAAGGAATGCAAGATGGAGAAGCAAACTACAGGTTCATGGGAGAGGTCCTTTGCATTCATACATTTGCTGATTGATATGTTCCTACCACCTTTATAAAACACATAAATCTTAGGTGTTTATGGTGGACAAAGAAACTTGAGAAAAAGAAAAGGAGAAATAATCAGCACCTAGTGAAATGTTGGCACTCAAAATGCCAAGTATTAACTAGCAGGGAAAAAAAGACAGAAAACCTGGGAGAAGAGCAAATCTCGAAGATCACTTTTCTTTAAACTTCTTTTTTTGCAAGACCAGTTGGCAAAATGTTTAATGTTTTTGCACCCCATGCACAAGTTACAAGATTTGATCCTGACCTCTGGCCAATGTCTGTTTCGAGTTTGCCTCTTATCCCTGTGTCATGTGGGGCTCCTCCCACCCCGGAAAAATGTGTTTCCATCTCAAACTTACCCAAGAATGGAGCTGTGGGCAGTAGCTGTGACTCTAGATGGTACCCTATTGGGAAAAGAGTTGCATAGATCAAACACTTTGACCATCTACTGTGGTGTGCTATATTCTCCAGATAGGAGAACACAGATCACAGACTGTATGCTGTGACAGGGCTATCCACTTAATGGTGTAAGATATTGCTCTAGATGACTCAGTCATGTTGACTAATGTCACCAAATGGGCATTGGCCAGTTATAAGTGGATTGAGGACCAGGCCTACTCTGACCTATGCCAGGGATCCATGCTAATGGTGGGAGGGATGTATGTGCCCCTATCTCAGTGTGTACCTGCCATAAAGTTCAGCAGCCCTGGATCAATAAGGTACTGGCCAGCCAGTGTCTAGTTGCCCAGCTTGGGGTACTAGGGATAGCACCATGGAGCAATAGCTGGACATAAAACCAATCAACTTGCTAGATATGAACTAAGAATTGCTACACTTGATGTAGGTTCACTAAAAGGACAGAGCATGGAAGTGGATGATGGTAAGGAGGAGGCTGGGCATCTTATGTATCCAAGAGACAAAATGGAAGGGCAGTGAAGCAAAGCCATGTGGCTTAGGATACACAGTCTATTACTCAGGATGAAGACAGACTAGAACTGGTGTGGGAATTGTGGTGATGGAGAGGCTTCATAAGGCAGTGAGGGATGTCATCAGAATTAGTGACAGACTCATGGCAATCAGACTCCAGCCTAGTGATAGGGCAGTATTCATAATTTCAGCCTATGCCCTCAGACAATAGTGAAGAAAAGAGTGCATTCAGACAGCAGTTGCAAGACCTACTAGGTAAAGCAGGACAACATGAATTGGTGTTGATAATTGGTGACTTGAATGCACATATTGGGGCAGATAGAACAGGATATGCGGACTACTTGGGTCCACGTGGGTGGAGCAACAGGAATAAAGAAGGAGAGGCCGTTCTAGATGTCTGTCTAGCAAACAGCTTGATAGTAGCCAACATATGGTTCAGAATGAGACACAGTCACAAGATCACATACAATTGTGACCAACATGCAACTCAGGTAGACTTCCACATAGTAAGAAAATGGCACTGGGTAGAATCATCCCCAGTGAAACAATTGGCCCACAGCATAAGTTGCCACAATCAGCTGCAAGCAGTGGTCAGAGAAGGCTTTAAAGTCAACAAAGATAGGATTGAAGACCTGGAAACTGAATGGAGAGAAACCACAAAAGTTCATGGAATTACTCAGGGCTCTAGTACCTCAGCGAGAAGAGTTAATAGATGAATTTTGAAGAAGAAAGGCAGCACCTCAAAACAGCATACAAGAGAACAGATGTCACCAAGCCAGGTATGGAAACAAGGTAGATAAGAAAAGCCTGGGGTGGAATGAAGAAGTCCAGGAAGTCATCAAAAGAAAGAAAGAGTGCAGGAAAAAGTGTAAAATAGAAAAGACAGACCAGGTTAGGAAAGAATACTGGTTGGCTACAAAGAGGTTAAGAGTAGGGTTACAATATCAAAGAACAGGGCAGCTTTCTTGAAAGTGACTCAGTACATGGCACAAAGAAACTATATCAGGTTGCAAAGCAAAGACAGAAAGATAAAGAAAATAGTCAGACAACCTTCATAAGGGATGCCAGCAACAACCTGTTCATCATTCACCACCGGATATCAAAGATAGATGAAGGGAATATTTCCAGCAGCTTCTGAATGGAGAAAACCCCACAGAAGCTGTAATGTCCCAGGTGCAGCCTACAATGAGAGAATAGGAGGAGCTCACTGTGAAGATTGGGTGAAGATGAGTGAAGGCTGCCAGCCTAGCCAGATAGAATTTTGGAGATAATTCTGTCATCTGTAAATATTAATGTAAACCACAGGCTTGTTGTCTTAAATGGTAAAATAGTGTTACATGTGGAACTGGAAAATAATGTAACAACAGTGCACTCTACTGACCAAGTAAAGTATGTTGTGACCCATTGATGTAAGCATGACTCCGGCCAGTCTAGATGAAGGAATTCTTGCTATTATTTTAAGGCCAGAGTTAATGGCCAGAATTTGCATGCATAAATGTCCTTTATTGCTCTGGTTTTCTGCCCAGAGGTGAAGAATGTAAATGTAGTTTTTGTTAGCCTGGGAACCCAGGGAAGTGTGAATAATGATGTAATGTGAACCAGGAATGTGATTTTAAAAACAGAGAGAATCGGAGAGCATTAAGCATTTTTGTCTTGAACATCCAACTCATCAGCACTGTCTTGCTCTATATGTAAGTTTAACTTAGACTTGTGTTTTCTCTTAGAAATAGCTAGAAACTAGAAAGATTCGACTAAGTGTTTTTCTGTGATATCAGAACTGTACTACTGAATTATTTTAAGTATTTCTCTGTGATCTCTGAACTCTTGAATAGCACTGTGTAGTAAAAGTATTGTCTTGTGTTTTGTTATTAAATATTTTTAAACCCTTTCAACTGTGGCTGTTCTGTGTAGTGATAATTTAACTCTTTAGAGTACTTGCATGCCTTTGGTGAAATTGTACAAAGCAACACTAATAGCTTTAGCCCTGGGCTATACTACCAATTGGATAATAATATTTCACAGTAATAATTGGACACCCTTTTAAGGGCCTTAGAGTAGCTGATAAATATTAGTGGGTGGTGGCAGCTGGTACTTCCGTATAGTCTGGGAAAAAGGAGCACAACTGGAGAACCTGTGCCAGCCTTCCCCAGGAGTGCCTGTGTGGTTGTATAAACTCTTCTCAAAGTGTGTGTGTGTGTGTGTGTGTGTGTGTGTGTGTGTGTGTGTGTGTGTGTGTGTGTGTGTGTGTGAGCTATTTGGGCAGGGACACAAAGCACTGGCTGGACAGAGAGGGTGCTGGAGGTTTTAGCTTACCCACTTGACTGAGATCTGGACCCTATAGCTGTGCAAGTGGGGAGTCTTATTGGGGACCTGGAGAGCAAGGGAGTGACCAGCCCCATACTGACTGTGATCTCTGTGTGCTCTTAAGGGAAATTGCACTTTACTGTGTGTATTTGTTATCCTTTCCTCCTATATGTGATGCCCGCACTGGTGTTAGTGGTAAGGATTGAGGCTCCTTGATTGCTGGGCCAGGGCACGGGTGTCACACCCACCATAGACAGAGTAAGAAGAGCACTAAGGGAAATGAAGTCAACAAACGCAGCAGGCTCAGATGAGGTCACAGCAGATGTGATAAAGATGCTGGGTGAGATTGGGGAAAATGGCTTCTGAGGGTATTCATAACAGTGTGGAGAGAAAGGCATATCCCAGATGACTGGTGAATAAGCATACGAGTGCCAATGTACAAAAACAAAAGAGATATCCACAACTGAGGGCAGTACAGAGGTATCAAATTCCTGTCAAATATCAGGAAAATTCTGGAGAGGTTGATTGATAAGCAAATACGCAGAGTAGTAGAGAGTAAGATGGGAAATGAGCAGTTCAGATTCAGATCAGGATGCAGCACAAGTGACCTGATATTTTTTGCAGTAAGACAGATTGTTGACAGGAAGCTAGAAATGAGGTAAGAGTCCAACTGGGTATTCCTAGACTTGGAGAAAGCATATGACAAGGTCCCAAGAAAGTTGACTTGGGCAGTCCTGCAGTAGTTCAAAGCACCAGAAACATTGGTAGAATTAGTGCAGGCTATGTACAAGGATTTAATGACTCAAGTACAAACAGTGTTGAGTCTGACAGGGAGGTTTCCAGTGGGAGTGGATTTGCATCAGGGTTCAGCTCTGAGCCCCTTGCTGTTTATACTGGTAATGGACTACATTAGCAAACCATTCAGAGGGAAGAGATCAACAAAGTTGCCATATGCAGACAATGTGCATTACAGGCAGACTTTGAGCAAGAAATTCAGCAAAGGAAAGGGGAATGCAAAACTGAAGGCACATGGGAAGCAACTGAGTACAGATAAGACAGGTGCGATGGCAGAAAATGGAGAAAGTAAGAAGAAACTGAGAACTGAGATAGAAAGGAACTTTTATTTGTGGATTTGTCCAGGTTTCTTGCTCTAAGAGGTTGAGAGGTATGCTGCTGTATGATACAGAAACCTGGGCAGTAAAGACAAAGCAGATGAAGAAGCTAGAGAAGATAGAGATGAAGTGCCTTAGATGGATGGCAGGATGCACACCGTGGAACAGACAAAGAACTGAGGACATAGCAGATACCAAAATAGCTCCAATTGCAGACAAGATCAAAGAGAACAGATTACTGTGGTTTGGGCACTCATGCAGAAAAGCAGAAGACAATCTGTTGAAGAAGATTTGGGACAGACAAGAAGAAGATAAGAGGAACTGAGGCTGTCCAGCAAAGAGGTGAATGGATTGTGTGAGGGAAGATCTGCACAGTCAGGTATAAGTGCTGAAGAAGGCATGACTGTGGCATTGAATCGAGAGACATGGTAACAGTTGACATGACACCCTAACCCTGTGTAGAAAATGGGAAAACTGGGGTTGATTATGATGATGATGATGATGATGATGAAAACCCTCTGCATCCCCAATATGGGAGTTAAGCCCCCTACACCCCCCAAACTTATATCTACCACTTCTGAGATTGTATTACCACAGAGAAAAGGGAATATTCTGAGAAATGACCATCTCAGGCTTAGTATGTGTAAGTCTATTCTTGGGCCATTCAATCTTCATGTTTCAGGATTCAGTCTAGCAGATCCAGACTTTTCAAATGGCTAATGAAAAAATCTTTGGAAGCTCTATAAAATAAGCCAGAGACAATAAAACTAGATATCTGAACACCAGGGTTTCTTTATATGAATATGATACATTTAACCAGCTCAAGGTATGAGAACAAACTAGCAGACCATACTGATGATAATAAAAGGCATTATATAACCACTTTAGGAAATACAGGAGCAATAGGTCGTTAACATTACTGTTAAATAAAATGATGTTGCTATAACATAACTGACCCAGATGGCTAATTTATGTTGATAAATTTGGACATTTTGTTAAAACTTAGGGGTTAAATGTAGAAAGGTTGTGTCAGGAAAACTTCCTTTTGATGATAGACAACATTAAGCTATTAAGACTATTACGCCTGTTGCAGCAGCTGGTCTGAATGGATTCTTTTTTAAAAATATAATAGGATATACTCTTCCTTGCCTGCACTATCTAGTTCAGAAATCTTTAAGATTAAGTTTTTGTTTCTGATATTGGGAAAGAGGCCCTGGCGGTCGCAGTCTATAAGGGAAGTCATCCTCTATCTGGAGGTAATTTTTGACATACAAGTCTAACTTGGATAATAGGAAAATGTTCTGAGCGTGTACTCTGAAACATTTTCCAAAATTTCAGGGACTAGTTTGGATATTCAACAGCATGGGTTATAGAAAGACACTCATGTTTAATTAATCTAATTAACTTTTACCAACCATTCTGGGAGGCCTTAGATTATGGTACGGCTATGGATGTGCTCTATCTGGACATAGCTAAGGCTCATAATAGGTATAATGTACAATATAAGGATTAATGGTTATATTATTAGATGGACTGGAAATGAGGTACGAGACAGGAAAATTAAGGAGGAGTTGTCAGGCTCTATAAATATCAGTGGTGATATACCACTAAAATAGAACAAAAGCAAAACACATTGTCATTGTCTAAAGCATACTGTGGGAATGCTTTCCTTTTGTAGAAAGAATAAAGCATGAAATAAAAGATTTACATTTAGAACAGTTCTAAATTAATATGGAATGTGGTGTTTTCAAATTCTCCTTCACTGTTCCATCATGATTCATCTCTCCAAATGAATCAGTCACGCTATGAACAACTCATACAGAGCCTAGTCTCATTCAGTTTTCTTATTCTGCCTCTTGACTGCCCCAACTGAATTAGGGTAAGCACTACTATCTATTCCAGACAATTCATAGAGTAGTCAACTGTGAATTACATCTTATTCATTCCAGGCAGCTTGTTTGGATTTTCATATGCAGCCCACTTGTCTGATATTGTTGTAGTCCCAACAGGTAGAAGGGTGTCTGCAACACATTTGCGAACAAAACAGATTATTTAATTTTTGAGAAACCTATCACAGACACTGAACACCCATCAGTCTGTATCCATTACTTGGCATCCTTTGATGGTTTCATAACATCACAGGAGCTACAAGTCAACTTAGCGAAGAGGATATGTATGCCTTACCTATACCCATCCATTGACATCACCTCTCTTGCACAAAAGTCTGATCAATCCTGCCTGATCCCCTAAAATTCATATACTGCTGCAGTAATTTCCATTTGCAGATGTCCCCAAGGAGTTGTCCCACAGGAACTGGTCCCAGTCCACTGCAGTCCTTAAAAAGACAAAAGCATGCCTGACAACCATAAATAGAGGTAACTGAGTTACTCAGTGGCTGATTAGTTATTTTGGCACCCAAAGGAACTTTTCTTGGAAAAATGGCTTCCCAGTAGAGATTCTGATCTCCTGCAGTAGTGCATCCCACTTCAAAAACAAATACTTCTGTCTTGAACAGATAGAGGGTATCAAATGTTAAGATACTTAAGTCAGCCCGTCTTTAACGGTATGGTCTCAAACCTTTTAAAAAAAGCCATGGTGGTAAACACTGTAATACTAAGGTAAAAATTTCCGCAGTGCTATAAAGAGTCATTTTACCAGCATTCAAGTAATGGATATGGTCTTATGATCATGTCAGTCTATGTTGGAAAATGATGCGAACACCCTTTTCAATGGTTGCAAAGAGATGTCTGCATTGATAAGACATTGAACATGTGATAATTGCAAATCTACAGACATTTATGTGATATTCACTTTTACGTTTTTAAATATGTGCCGGTTAGCACCTGAACAAATTCCTTATTTGCTGTGAACATTTTGGGCTATTTTCTTGTTGTGTTATTGCCCTCAGAGTTACCATGGCACCTTTCTGTTTCCATTTGGGTATGGTGTGCAGCAGAAAGCAGTTATGCACACTATTATTCTGTGTAGATTCAGTGGCTAAAGAAGACATTATGACATCAAAGTCTGTGGGGGTCAAGGGGGGATAGCAGTCACCCTTAAAGAAAAAAAAATCTAGACAATATCAGTCATAGTTTGTGTGCATGTGTGTGCTGACACGAAGGAGGCTCACCACATTTATGTTTTTGTAAAAATTCATGACAATATTGCTAACAGCTTAGTGGGAGGTTAAGCGGGGTGGCAATATTTGTTATTTTGGGAAATTTCCAAAAATATTGTATGAGAAGTAAAGCAGCAAGCATTCAGCGAGTGTACAACTATTGCAACTCTTCTTTTGTAAGCACAGCATGGAATGGTAGTTGTAATTTGCAATAGTAATTGTTAATAAAATTAGGATGACAGTATCAGTTCCTGTATGCGTCAGATGGAAGAGAACAATAATTGTTAATTTTTAATAAAGGTAGACCAATCACATTTAAATGTATATGCCACTAGCCTTCTGTCAATATTAAAATGCACAGCCTAATGAAATACTGATACTGCCAATCAAAGACTGTCAATGAAAATGTAGAGTATAGTATGGTAACCGTAAAGTCAATCAGAGACTCTCAATAAAAACATGCAGTGTAATACGGTAACAATACTGTCAATCAAAGATTGTCAATGCAAATGTACAGTGTAGTAACAGTGTAGTATGGTAAAAGTACTGTCAATCAAAGACTGTCAATGAAAATGTACAATATAGTATGGTAACAGTACTGTCAATCAAAGGCTGTCAATGAAAACATACAGTGTAATACGGTAACAGTACAGTCAAAGACCATTAATGAAAATGTACAGTGTAGTATTGTAAAAGTACTGTCAATCAAAGTCTGTCAATGAAAATGTACAATATAGTATGGTAACAGTACTGCCAATCAAAGGCTGTCAACGAGAACATACAGTATAATGCGGTAACAGTACAGTCAAAGACCATTAATGAAAACATACAGTGTAATACGGTAATAGTACAGTCAAAGACCATTAATGAAAATGTACAGTGTAGTATTGGAAAAGTACAGTCAATCAAAGTCTGTCAATGAAAATGTACAATATAGTACGGTAACAGTACTGTCAATCAAAAAATGCCATTGAAAACATACAGTGTAGCCTGGTAACAATACTGTCAATCAAAGGCTGATGGCATGGTATTTTACCTGTCAATCTTATCTTGATTGTCAGCAGAGGCATGTATATGTGAGTATGTGTGTTGGTGGTCCTTACTACTGTATAACATATTTCCCAGTAGTCTCTGGTTTCTGATAAAGTTCATTCAATAAATTAGATGAAAACACTAATTTATCTGGTTTAGCTTGTGTTTTCAGCCATATCCAAGATGTTGTGATTTTTATATAATATAAAGAGCATATAGGGCATTAGAGAGTGCATGTCTTACTTTTTGTGAATGTATTCACAAAAGAATTTTAACAATTGCTTTTTTTTCAGAATTCAAAGCATTTTTCCTGCAGCTGTGAAAGCTTATGTATTTTGTTTGACATAAGTACCCTTTTCGGAAAGCTTCTAATAACAAAAGTCGTGTTCAGAAATCCAGGTGCTTTACCCACAAATAAGTCAATACAGCTTGTTTATAAGCAATTTATACCACCATGCCCAAATTACAGTTAAAATACTGTTTGACACCAAATGTTCTTTCATTATTATCAGACTCAGTGCTTGGTCTGTTACAGATGCTTATGGATTTCTGAAAACTACAGAAAAGTGCTGGTAAATGTATTACATATTTTAACCTCCGCATGGTCATTTTATAACAATGTTTTAAGGTTACTGCCTTTTTATGTGCAAACTGAGAGCCTGAAAGAAAGATTCTATGCAACATTATATTAATTCCCTGAATTGAAATTCTAAATTTTGATAACCTAACAGCTTGACTTTTAATGGCATTGTACATTACTGAGTCACTAGTGAATTGGACATTTTATCCTTCCTTCCATTGTGTGATCTGATACATATACTTTTAAGGTACTTTTTAATATGTCTATAAGTTTATTAGTGACTATTAAATCACTACATTAATTTGTAACTTGTACTGATGTTTTAGATTGTGATTGGTTGATAAATCCATGTGACTTGGTTGGATTTGTATTTAAACAGTGGCATCCTCATTATGTATTTTCAATGATGAAGGATCAGAGATTTGTGGTTTGAAAATCAAATCTTATCTTTGAAGTTTCACCAGTGGGTGTATTATTGACTGCACTTGCATTGCATGTTGATTTATTTCTGAATACTTGCCATACAGTACATGGTTCTTTTGGTTTTGTGTGTGAAAGTACTAAAGAGTATATCTCTTTCATTTTACATCTCCCATTCCCCCATCTTCCTCCTTAACCCATACATAATATCCATAGCTGAAAACCTATCAGTGTAATTCCATAATGAAAACTATACTGATATACTGATATATGTAGTAATGGTATTTCATTTTTTTGCAGTGTAATATCTTATTAGATTCATTACGAGTCATTTGTGGCACATGTGAAGATTGGGTGAAGATAGATGAAGGCTGCCAGCCTAGCCAGATAGCTTTTTGGAGATAATTCTGTCATCTGTAAATATTAATGTGAACCACAGGCTTGTTGTCTTAAATGGTAAAAATAGTGTTACATGTGGAACTGAAAAAAATGGAACAACAGTGCACTCTACTGACCAAGTAAAAGCATGTTGTGACCCTTTGATGTAAACACTCTGGCCGGTCTAGATGAAGGAATTCTTGCTATTGTTTTAAGGCCATAGTTAATGGCCAGAATTTGCATGCATAAATGTCCTTAATGGCTTTGCTTCCTGACCTGGTGTGAGCTTACTAAAGAATGTAGCCTGTTAGCCTGAGAACCCAGGGAAGTGTGAAGAATGATGTAATGTGAATCAGGAATGGGATTTTAAAAACAGAGAGAATCAAAGAGCATTAAGCATTTTTGTCTTGACCATTCAACTCAACAGTGTCTTGGTCTATATGAAAGTTTATCTTAGACTTGTGTTTTCTCTTAGAAATAGCTAGACACTAGAAAGATTAGACTAAGTGTTTCTCTGTGATGTCAGAACTGTACTACTGAATTATTTTAAAGGAGTCCCAAAAACATGTTTATTTCATCATGGCTTGATGTTTCCTACATTTTAACATCACTCTGGGATTATTTACAGGATTTTAAATATTTTTATATGTAATTCCAGAGTCTGACCACATGCATCTTGAAGTGGTTTTGATAAATCAGTTTGCCACTCAGTATCCCACAATGCAGTGTTTGGCTCAAAAATGTTACATCATGCAGGTCTCCTTTTGCCTAAAGCCCATGTCATTCCACAGATATTGCATGCATACACTGCTCTCTTTGAGTCAGTACTTTATAACATTCCCTACTGCTGAATGACTACTTAAAACAGAAGCAGTGCAAATGTCACAGAACACACTTTCAAAAGTGCTGTTTCCTGCCTCCTTTGTAATTAAGCTTAAATGGCACTAATTAGTGAGAGACTGAATTCCAATCCATCTACTTCTCCCCTCCCCCGTAACACTTAGCTTCCCTAGCTGTCAAAGTCCTGAGGGTAATTTGACCTGTTAATTCCTGTGATTGGCAGCTCTCAGCAAGGTGCTTGACTCATGTAATGTAATCCTTGTTCTAGCATTTCCTTAGACAGAGGGGACATTTATTTTTGCTGCACTCTAGCCATGACCTTACCTGATTGCATTCACATCCAGTTTATGTAGCAACTCCTGGAAGGTCTTGCACCAAGGCGCTACAGAATAAAATATTTTGGGTCTGAACCAGTTGTTTTGATCTTTAGTAATTTAAGTGTGAAGGTATCACTTACTTCATGCTTTCACCTTGTTAAAAATTGAGATTGACATCTGCAAAGTATTTTGGTATACTCCACTTTTTGGAGTTCAGAAATACTTTAGTATTTAGCATTTTTCTTTGCACATACAAACTACATCACTATATTTCCCCTACATAGTGCTGGGCCGCTGCTGTGAGAATATAATGGGCAGTCAGTTCTGAATGAGCTTGTAGAATTTTAAGTCATTATGCTTAATCTAGAACTGCTACAGCTATTTATGTGTTTTGCATTCAGATTACCAAATGTATCCCAATGTTTATAGTACTTTAGTAATATTATTTAACAAACATGTTTTTTTGCAATTATAAATTATAATTTACAGCTACTTAGTTTTCTTATGTAACAACCAGTCTAGAATTCAATTTTCACACTTCTTCTGTGGCTAAACTACATATTACAATATCATTAGATGACAAATAGCCATACTTTTCACACTGACAAAACTATATGACAATGTTGTTTTAAATCTTCACCACCAGATAAATTAAGCGTGATGAAGAAACAGATTCAACACACAATGACTTACCCACTTCTGGAAAAGACTTTCCCTGCAGATTAAGCAGTCCGATATACATTATACCATTTTTTAGACAGCACCTAGATGATTGGATGGGTACCCACAAATTCACCCTGGTTTTGACAGGTGTAACCCTCCTGCATAATAGGGGGTTATGGCCTAAGGAGGAGTACTACCAAAGTGTAAATTATTGCCAGACTCAATAGCATTGAAATTACTATGAATTCTATGAAACAGCAGAAAGAGAAAATGTATATTATTTTTAGGAGACAGGGTATGCTTTGCTGCTCCAAAAAATAATG
Organism: Protopterus annectens; assembly: GCF_019279795.1. NCBI lineage: Eukaryota > Metazoa > Chordata > Ceratodontiformes > Protopteridae > Protopterus > Protopterus annectens. The sequence goes on from NC_056737.1 coordinate 1,586,381,787, forward strand.
TTTTCTAATGCATTGGATCCCCATAAGGTGAGAAAACTATTTATGAAGGTCTAATACATACGCTTGATGCCAAATCAATGGCTTAAAACTCAATACCAAGAAATGCATTATAGTACCTTTTGGGAAGCCTAATACCCCAGGTAACTATGACTTCAATAAAACACCCTTAAAAGTTGATTCACTAGTCTGGGATCTGCGAACTCATATAGATAGCAATATAGCCTTTGACCAGCATGTGTCCAAGGTAGTAAGAGAATCCTTTTATGTTGCTCAACTTATAAACAAGAGCATAACACCTAGGTCCAGATTGGCCATCATACCACTGTGCTTGACCCTTATTAGGCCCATTATAGAGTGTAATGCACCCTTTGGTATGTACTTGACCAGACACATGCAGCAACTGGAACATCCAGAAAGGTTCCGTACAAAAAGAATACAGTATAAACACAATGCCCTGTGGTGATCACCTCAAAGCCCTTTCTCTTTGTTCAGTATCATACGGACTTCTGAGAAGTGATCTTTGCCTGGCATACAAGGCATCCCTAGACCCTGTTTTGATTAACCTTTCGCACATCCACAAAACAAACTGCATCAGAACTACTGGATTAAAAGACGTAAATGTTTCTTGCCACATAAACAGGACATGCTGGAGAGGCAGATATGTTTCTCAGAGAATTCCCATCCTCTGAAACAGGATCCCCATCCATATGAGGCAGAATTCCTCCCTATGCCTATTTAAATGCATCTTAGACCAATGAATGGATAATTGGAAATTTACTCCTGGTCTGGCTTCTATATCTCTGATGGACAGAAGCAGTCAATCGCATTCTATATAAAACAAATTTGTGGGTCACATTTGGATTGCACGGCTAAGCTTATAAGGGCCCTAGTGGTGGTTAGCCTAGTACACTGTGGTGATGTTATACTGTACTGGCTCACCAGATGCGCAGTAGCAAGCGCTGCCCAAACCCCGCCCAAAACTCAGCAACAGATTGACATCACACAGTACCGTATGAATATTCAATTGAACAAGGCGAGTTAGTTGGTTGCCTCGTATATGGTATGAACATTTTTTTTCTCATTAACTTGGTGACTGTTGGCAAAATGGACAGAAACCGGGTATTTTAAAGATTCCTATCATAAAAGTTACAAACAAATTTAATATGATCTTACTAAGGAGAGGAAATGCTGACGTAACCATGATATAAGAATTACTTTTTCTCTTTACTTTTGCAGGGGGTAAGCCCCACTGTACCCTCCTTGTGGGGGCGTGGCACCCCCCCACTACTTCAATATACCAACTCCGAGATTGCACTATAAATGTTTTAACTTTCTCAAGTTCCTATGTGTACCCTTGAAAGATGTCTTTTTAAAGAGTTTAAAAAAAAACAACTGCTATAAAAGCAAATAAGTGTTACAAGGTGGAACTAAGCAGAGGTCTTTTAAAATAGTTTTAATAAAGCCAGTACACTGCGCAACATTGCAGATGTCTTCTTAAAGAGTTTTAAAACACCCAGAATGTACGCTACTGAGGTGTGCTCATATAAAGTCATTGTATGCATGATGTCAGGGGCTAATATGCATGGCATGCCAATCATGCCTCATTACCATTCCACCTCACAACAATTAGGCTTGTCAATCACCCTGATCATGGTGAACCAGTACACTACAACATTGCCATACACTGCTATGAACCTATATACCTAAACATGGGATCTTTAGCACTCTCCCTTTAACACACCCACAAAAGCAGACACATTTATGTATACATACATAGACACAGACATGCATGTAAATTGGCAAACACACATAGCATGCAGGTATATACACAAGTACAATCTTATATAACTGCAAAAATAAGTAAATGTTCACTCGGTCTTCATTAAAACAAGGCAGGCTTGTCACTATCAATCAAATAAGCACAAAGTTTAACAGATATCTAACTCGTCAGAAAGAAATCCCCCAGCCTTGTATATTCAATGCACAGACCTGAAGTAAAAACAATTTTAAAAGGTAAAAAATCTCAGCCACATACTGAAATAATTGCCCACGCAAAGTAGAATAAAAACTATCAACATATAAAAATTAAACATGAAGTACAAAGCATTACCACTGTAATAAAACTTGCACTAAATACATAACTTCTGCTTATTTACTTCTCCCAAAAAAGTACAACCAGCATAAATAAATTACATACTGAGCAAGAATTTCACACACATTTAAACATCTATACTTACCTGTAATTGTCCAGCAGCTGTGTTACATAAGTATGGCTTGTAGAAAGCTTCACCTACTAGGGTAAACTCTTAAAAGTTCTGAAGTACTCCTTTTACAAAACTTACTAGCCTGATTCATAAAAAATTAATCACTTGCTGTACAATATAACAATTGCAATAAACTCCCCTTTTCAATGTAACAGGTGGTGCTCAACTGAGCAGTATAAGGAAGGTGAAAAACATACTTCACTTCATACAAAAGCATTCCCAACCACACCTCCAACCAAAACAGGAACAAAAAAATCAAGAAATATCCTTGTTTTCACAGGAGGGTGTCTCAGCTAAAATCAAAACTTTGTAATTGACAAATTACACCCTGGCTAACAAATGCAGATAAATGCACTGAAGGGATGAATTTGTTTTAAATTTCCCATTATTCAAGCTTCTCGTTAATTCAGAAAACAGTGCAAATAGTCCTTCATCATGATAAATATGACTATTTTCACCTCAACTGGCACCTACTGTTTAATTAACTGGTCCAAGACCAAAAAACTATTAACACATAACCTAACATGATGAACACAAGCTTTGAATAATTGAAATGCAAACTAATTTTGACAAAATCCCCTTACCATATGGTGTGTTCATAGGTTCATAGGTGTGTACTAGGCTAATGGCCCTGGATCCTTTACAAGCCTAGCCCATAAAAGTGCCCTGGAATCGTGCCGCCCGACGTTAGTTCCCAGTGCCTCTATCAAGTAGATCCCCGATGTGAACTTTCTATTTCCCATCCACTCAAGATTTCTCTTGAAGGGGGCAAGTGAAGTACTCTGCTTGGCATGTATGGGAAGTCTATTCCAGATCATGGGCAGTCTCTGAGTTATGAACCTGTCCCTCCAGCATGTTCTGTTGATTGTGGTAATGAGGTTGAGGTCTCTGGAGTATGTGGTGTGGAGTGATTAGGATTTCTTCAGATGTAGCATTTCTAACAGAGCTGGGTCAGACATGGCTTTGTAAGTCAAGCAGAGATTGCCTCCCAGTTGATGGAGGGGTAGTTGAAGTCACATAGTATGAGAGTGTTGGGTTGGACCCTAACAGCTTCCAGGGTGCTTAGGAACATGGAGTGAGAGTCTTGGGACATGGTTGGGGACCCGTAGCAGGCTATGACCTGATTTGCTGTCTTACCCAATGTTAGTTGTACCTGAAGTTTCTCAGATGTGTTATGCTGGGCTACTAGTCTGGAGGTGTGCATATCCTTTATGAATATGAAGACACCACCACCTTTAGAGCTTCAGTCCATGTTCTGGGGCTGAAAGGTGTGGAATGAGTTATAGCCTGGTAGTGCAGGGGTGCTTTCTGCTGCTTTAAACCAGGTCTCCGTTACAGCAGAATTGTCAATGTTCTCCATTTTGAGGAGTGCTTCAAGCAAGTGCATCTTGACATTCAGACTTCTAGCAATGAGCAGCATGACCCTCAGATTGCATTTATTTATAGCTGTTACAGTGGCAATTTGGTCTTTAGAACATCACCTAAAAAGGCACTATAGGTGTCAGGAGAATTACTAGAATATGTAGCTATTTTTATACAATTTGAGCTAATGTTTTAGTTAATGTGATCAGTAATACGAAATTGTGTTTTTGTATGTAATTGTGTGTATGTGTATATAAATTGCTATCTGCAGAAAAGGTTTAAAATACTGTGAAATACAAATTTAAATCCCTTGTTTACTGGTAGGTAACAGACAAGGAATAGGTATGGAAATATTACAGTGAAAATCTGGGGTCACACAAATATCAGCTGCTTAGGTGGAGAGCTACAGAAACAGAATCCAGAATTTGGACAAATGGATTCATTTGAACGATTATCTATCCCCACTGGAAGAAGCAAATGCCCATGACAGGTATGTTGGTTTAGGTTATGTTGGGCTTACCTGAACTGCCATTACTTGACTGATGGACGTTCAGAAGCATAGCGCACACATATATCTTTCTAGTGATTTTGCAAAAATGTTATGGTCCTGCAATGCACTGAAAAGTCTATACAAACTTATATATAATGTGCAACCCAGCTTCATGTCTATACAGCCACCACACTGAGATAAATACACATCGGTGAGATACCCACAAACATTTTATTATCCATATACCACCCACTTAATTATTCTCTTTCTAATACTTCTCCTAATTCACAATTTCACCGTACTACACCATGGTATAGTCTATGTTCCTCTAACAGGCTATTCTGTATTAACACCTTACCTTTTTCCATCCCCTTAATAAGACATCACCTTGCCTAGAATCCCCAGGAAACCAATTTCATGCTCATCTTTTTTCCCCTTACCTTCATTCCTTCTCCTTTAACATCTTTTCCTTTTCATTCAACTATAACCTTCCCTTAACACTCCATAGTCCTCAGTATCTACCACATTATCCTTGTACATCTTCACATCTCTGCTATTCATCCTCTGCCACCTTACTGCCTACCATGATACTCTCACACACTACCAACCACTCTACCTATACTCGGGCTAAATCTTCTTTGACATGTATTCATATCTATTTCCTCAAATTTAACGTTCAACCTATTCATCTTCTCAAATACAAAACATGTAACCATACAGTTTACTTTGATATAATTTGGAATAAATGCAGATACAGTATAAAATAAATAAATAATCCTAACCCTCTCTTCTCTAAAATCACTCTGTGTGGTTACATCCATCCCTACACCAGCTCCTCATCCTCATCCATTCCACCATCCTCTGCCCTAATTCCTGTACACCCACAAAACTTCTTACTTCCATTAACATTCGCAGTACCCTAAACAAAGTCGCAGAGCTTCAACCATGGTTTCTTCAATAGTCACCAGATATCACTGTCATTACCAAAACATGGCTTAAAACCCTATATAAAAGATTCGGAAATTATATCTCCTGGCTACAATATAATTTGACATGACAGACTACACAAAAATGGGAGGTATTGCAGTTGTATATAAGGGTCTATATCATGTAATCGAAGACACAATTCTTCAAATATGAAAATATTGAACCCTAAACATCAAAACCGAAATTTTTTCTAGGGAAAAAATTTGCATGACCATCCAAACAACACAAACACTTCAAATGTAATTTAAGTGGGTGGTTCACCCCCCACACACACACCCGACATGGGAGGCACACCCCTCCTAACTAAATATACCAGCTCTGAGGTCACTCTACGTTGGGGTAAAGGGTAAACTCTGAGAACAGCCAACTGAATTTTTTTCCCTAGGAAAAAATTTACGTTTTTTTGCCGTTCGCGGTTTTAGCGATTCAATGATTAAGTATTCGAAGATTTGTGTCTTCAATTACATGATATAAACCAGTATATAATAACTGTCAGTTTTTCAACCCTCACAACTAATATACCAACCTTCCAAAATGCAGAAATTTATATCTTTCTTTTCAGTGTTAATAAACATAAGAAACTATGCATGGTTACCCTGCACATACTACAAGGTAAGAATATTAGCTTATTCCAAAAATTCTTCGTTGGATAACTACAAATATTACTGCTGAAACCATTAGCTTAGGAAACAGTAACATTGACTGGTCATCTGTGACATTAAACACAACAACTACTAGTCTTAACTTGTATGAGTTCAAACTGTTAAAATCTTGTCCTACTCGATTCAACAAATCATACCATAAAAATTTTATACTTAACTGGATACTTCACTCTGACCATAGCAAGTAAACTAGCTCTGATTCTATAAGCAACCATAACCTTATATTCACCAATAGAGAAATCGGCCACCAGCTAAAGAAATCAATATCAAACTACCCATAATCTTTCTAAATTTCATACCGATGCACTCAATAATTTACTAAAATCATTTAATTGGTCCCCATCAACCAATTCAACAATACATTCATGAATACTTTAAATACCCTCACCCTTGCTCTACCAGAAATAAACAAGTAAAAAATACTGAAATCATCTGGCTGGATCATTCAGATAGAATTATCATACAAAATGTGAGAAAGCTTGGAAACAATGGTACAAAGATAAAGCTCCTCAAACGTTATATCTATACCAAGAGTACTGTAACCTCACCAAGAAGCAAATTAACCTAGAGGAAAAAAATACAATTATTATACAGAGCCAGAAGATAATCACAAAAAAAAAAAAAAAAAATTCTGTAGCTTAATTATTTCTTGCCAGCACAAAGCACTGTTTTTCAGATATACTCCTAAATCTGTTCAACCTTAGCCTCTCAAGTGACTTCATGCAAGACATATAGAGAACAGCCTTGGTTGTCCTCCTTCATAAAGGTGGCTCCACTATTAATTCGAGCAACTATAGATTAACAAGCCTTACTAGACTAGTCTGTAAGACAGTGAACTATGTCACTATACACCTCAAAAACAAATATACTGGCAACCTACAATCATGCTCATGACCCAAATCAGTTTGGCTTTGTGAAGGGTAAATCTGTCTGCCTACCTTAGCCATCTTCTTTGAAAATGTCACCAAGGTTTTAGATGAGAACAAAATCCTACAAAGAGCAAACATTGATGTGGTCAAGGCCTGTGATACTATCCCACACTCATATTGACAAACTAATTAAACTAAATGTAAATCCATAAGTTACATGCTGGAATGATAACTGGTGCACAAGCAAAATCCATCAACTCAGGTCTGAAGGCCAGAGCCAGATCAATGGTCAAATGAGGCATGGTAATGGATTGGGGTCTCCCATTCACACACAGCAACCATCTCAGCCTACACTGCAGCCATTCCAGTCTCCATTACTTGGCTGCTTATCCTCATTTGCCATAAACACTGTTCAAACCTGTCAGTGTTCGTACTATTTTCTTCTTTACTTCTAAAATGATTTGAGATTTTTAAAACTTATTGCAAATTTTATAGCACAAACACAGACAGACATTTGCTAAACAAAACAATATAGCCTCACAATGAAAATAGACTTAGCATGAACAGCAAACCTTTCCACCGTTGAAACGGCATTGAAATGTATATTCAAAGAAAATGCATCTGGTCACTGGAGGATAAAGTCTACCTTTGGGCTTATTTCAAACTATTGGTCCCTTGCGCACATTTTTAGGACCATGCATACATGCATTTGTTCTTTGATGCAGCATCTTGATTGTATTCAGTTTTATTCCTTGTATAGTATGGCATCAGTTGTTAGTGTGTTTTAAATTTGTAGTTATGAACAATTTTTCAGTAAGCAATGAAACAAAACCTATGCATCAATAATGATAAAACTGCTCATTTCAGAAAATTTCAACCATAAAAGGCTACTCAGTATCATTTAATAAGCACAATATCTACAGTAGTACAATTAATCTGAATAATTCCACATTAAAGAGATCTGTAACTAATGAATAGGTTGCTGCAAGCAAACCACTTTATATTTCAGTGTTTCATCTACAGATTCAGTGCCTGCTGCCTTTGAAGAATAAATTGCCTAGGTCACTTTAAAAAAATGGTAAGCTGGTAACATTGCAATAGGGAATGGATGGCAAACCAAACAAACAAAGACACACTCAAGACTGCAGCACCCCCCACATTAAAATACAACATAATATGACCAATCCATCTAGAAGGTGCAGGAGTAGAACCCATAGCCATCTGCATCAAAACTAAATATACTCCCTGATGTGCTACTAACACTGGTTTCAGGTTCTGACTGCGGTGGTGGTGCTGCGGTAGCGTTGTCGCCTCACAGTTAGACGTTGCCCATTCGATTCTCAGTTAGAGCGTCTTCTGTGTGGCGACATACTTGAACGGGCCTTTCTTCATTGAAGGTTGTGCATTTGGCCCAGCAAGCCAGCACATAAAACTCTACTGCCAATCATTAGCGGACCGGAGTTCCGGTGTGGCGACCTCTAACCGGGAAAAGCCGAAAGATACAAACAATGCACAATCAGTGATGACCATTTGCTAAACAAAACAGTTGCACATTGAAAACAGATTTCACATCAGCAACAGTAAACTTCCCTTGAAGCTCGCAATTCCTTGAAAGTGCAAAAATTCACAGTTCTTTGAAAACGCATTGATACTCATATTTTTTGAGTATTCTGCTAGTTGGTGTAGAGGATTCCAGCTTTTGTCTCTTGTAATCAAGGTACAGAATTTGAGCCTGAGCAAATTAACTAACATTTTATCCCTAATTAGGGCATTACACGCATGCCAGCACACACGCACATATGCACACACCTTTCTTACCGATGGAATGTTTGTTCATTGCAGATTACTGTAAACTGGGAGTTATTGTCAAGCTTTAACTATCACTGAAACATGATTTCGCAACACACAACTTATGCAAACAAAAAAAGACCAAACTACTATTTTTTCCCCCAAATCCCTCTCTTATGAAAACACAAAACTTAAAGTCTTCTATTTTGATAATACAATCATTGAAGTCACTTCTAATAGCAAATTATTAGGGGTGATAGTGGATGGTAATCTTACATTCCACCTGCAAATACAAAATTAGATAAGAAAAACTGAACAAAAACTAGGGATGCTTTATAGAGCCCAAATCTTTCGTACCGATGCAGCTAAAACTACACTTACCACTATTTATCTCCACCTCACACTTCTTTATGGTGCTCCCATCCTTCCTAACCTCCAGGCTCACACAAATTACAACTTGAACAATGCTATTACAAGTTGCTAAATTTGCAGCAAATACCCCTTTCCGAGCCCACCACTGTATAGCACTGAAAAGCCTAAAGTGGTTAGAATTCCTCTTCGTCTAATATATACACAGCTTACCACATATAAAATTATCTAGCTTCCACCTAGCTGTCCAGCAGTAAAAAACATTATGCACAGCTATGTTCCCAATCTGTCACTGCAATCCACCGACCAAAAACTCACATCTGTCTACAAACCTATCAAATCTGCTGGGCATTATCAGTATTTGTACAAGGTTGCTAAGGCCTGGAACTCCTTACCTCTACCCATCAGGCCAGTTCCCTCCCTCCCATCTTTTAAAACCACTCTGAAAGACTTCCTTGCTAAAATCTGGCTCTGTTCTTGCTAAAAACTAGGATAAACTACATCTCTAAATGTGAACAAGTACCTTTTCATTCCTTATACCGTCTACCTTTTTCGTCTACTTCCTTACTTCTATCATATTCTCTTCCCTGATTTTCTCTCTAAATATACCTTGATTTTCCATCACTTCATATTGCATTTCCTGTTTGTATTCGAGTAGCTTACCTTAAATTTCTCTACAAAATTACCCTTGCTCCATATTGCAATTCCTGTTTGTATTCGAGTAACCTACCTTGAATTTCTCTAGAAATTATCTAAAATTTCTTTAACTATTAAATGATTATCATACAAGTTGTATTGATTCTTAACCAATGTTTTTATATTGTCTAATTTGTTATAATTATTCAAAGTGCAGATATTTTTGAAGATTGCAAAATTATTGTTCATAAAATGTTTTATAATAATTTTGAGCTTTTCTCCCTGGGCCTCCATTGAAAATGAGCTTCTACCCAGTCAGACTTTCCAGGTAATCAAATGTCAGTAAATAAATAAACCAACAAATAAATAAACAAAAAAACTAATTGCACCTTGCATATAGCACTTCAGGCCCCCTTTACTACACAAAGTCCAGCATTTACTGTCCAGTGCAAAAACAAACATGTTGTGCAACAGCTTACCAAAGATACAGAAACAGCTATTTTCAGATTACTGGTGTCTAAAAAACACCATGCATTAATTAAGTCCTGCTCAGTAATAGGAAATATTAATTAAGATCGGTACACTCCAGATGTCCCAACCTTTTTCAGCAATGACTGTTTAACTAATGTCCTCACATGAAGACAGAAGCAACTGTAAAGTGAATGAATCAGACCAACGACAAGATGAATTCCACTACAATAACACCCCTGTGCAAATAGAAACGGCACGACAGTAATGATTTTAGTGATCGCTTCCATTCTGATGGGCATACTTTGCATTGCAAGTTAGAATGGAAACAATAGACACAGAAGTGCTGTACAAATTACAGGCAAGACTACCACGCTGAATGAAAGAAAGGTTGCACTACATTCCTCCCCCAATTTCTTTCATTGTGTATCTGTGCTACTAATAGAAAAAAAATGAAAAGCAACTTACATTTGAGTGCGGGTGGTCATTTCAGTTTAATGAATACACCTCCGCCCAACGTTCCTGTAAATCAGAAAGCAACATGTAGAGCAAATAACACAAACTAACACTAGGGCTCTCTCTGTATATAAATATATAAACTATAAACTGCTGAGCGATTGAGATCAAGCAAGGACACAATTGCATGCACGCAGTATCAAAACAAGTCCTACGACCGCAGCGTCCAAAGCAGTATGTGAGCACTTGGGGAATGCAAAGATACAGACATGACAATACAGAAATGACCAGCATGCCAGTTCCAACACCATGAACAAAAATTGCAATGGCAAAGAGACAATAAAAATTGTAATCCTGGAATCTATGAAGATGCTGGCAGAATTTACAGCTGCATCTCAAGCATACGTCCTCCACTTTTAGCCATCTCTGGAAAAAGATAAGCATTTCATATACATACATAAATACTGGGAATGGGATTATCTACCATGGCAGAAGCACATAGCGGCTAACTTACCAACCTGCAAGTGCGGATGAAAAAGGGAAAAATACTGAATGACATAAATAACTACAACAGAAAGTAGTGATAATGATGATGATAATAATAATCATAATAATCGTAGCAATAATAATGATCACTATTGCACCAGACCAATTAAAGGACATGCAAACAAATATGAATGCACAATTTCCCTTAATTTAAAAATAAATTCAAGTTATCATCTTGCAGACATGAAGTGGTACATGTATTGTTAACATTTGTATCTGTATCTAGCTTGATATACACAAGGAAGCTTTAATTTACAATTCCTTAAAGTCATAATTTGAGGAACTCTTATAATATCTTCCCTTAATGAGTATGCAAAATGTGTACTGTTGACAATTTTCCAAAACAGCGATAACAAACACAAAACACAAACCATAAATCACACTTTAATTCCTCATACTTTCCTCTTTTGCTATAGATTCCAGACTGATGGTGATACAAATTCTTGCCCATTAGACAGAAAACATAACAATACAAAAGACAAGACCAAACACTAGTAGTTTTCGGTTAAGTGGCTAACCAGCCAAGCAAACATCTGATACTCAAAGAATGTCACATATGGGTATTAAATGACAAAATGAAAGATGACACACCCACCCTTGTCCCCACAACTGGTTCAGTGAGGTACAAATGTCTGCATAAATAAGCACGGAGGCTTGTGGAAAAAGTGAAACTTTTCAGCACATTTGCACATGGCCACGCCCACACACACTAATTTTATGCCATAACCTAACCCTAAGCACTCACAATAACACACACTCTTAATCTTTGCTCGTACACAGTCAATTGCCTCACCACATAATTCACACACACACACACACACACATACACACACACACACACACACACACACACACACACACACACAAAATGTGTGTCTACAGTATATATATGTACAGTGGATATCAGAAGTGTACACACCCCTGTTAAAATGCCAGGTTTTTGTGATAAAAAAATGAGACCACAATAACTCATTTTAAAACTTTTCCCACCTTTAATGTGACCTATAACCTGTACAATTCGACTGAAAAACAAACCAATCTGTTAAGGGAAAAAAAATAAAAAAGGTACAATATGCTGGTTGTATAACTGTGCACACCCTTAAACTAATACTTTGTTGTGTGTGCACACCCCTAAACTAATACTTTGCTGAAGCACCTTTTAATTTAATTACAGCATTTCATCTTTGTGTACACACCTGACATCAACTAAAGAGACTCTGATTAACCCCAAATAAAGATCATCTGTCCTAGTATGATTTTCCTGACATTTAGTCAGTTGCCTACTACAGCAAAAGCCATGGTTCACATAGAGCTTACAAAGCATCAAAGGGATCTCATTGTTGAAAGGTATCAGTCCAGAGAAGGGTACAAAAAATTTTCACAGCACTGTATATACCATGGAACACAGTGAAGGCAATCAAAAAGTGGTGAAAATATGGGACAGCAGTGACGTTGCAAAGAACCGGACATCCCTCCAAAATTGATGAAAAGACAAGAAGAAAACTGGTCAGGGAGGCAGCCAAGAGACCGACAGCAAAGTTAAGGAGCTGCAGGAATTTCTGGCAAGTACTGGTTGTGTACTACATGTAAACAATCTCCTGTATTCTCCATATGTCTGGACTATGGGCTAGGGTTGCAAGACGGAAGTGTTTTCTTACACAGAAAAACATACAGGCTCGGCTAAAATTTTTTACAACAAACCTCAAGTCTCCCAAAAGCACGTGGAAAAATGTTCTGGTCTGATGAGACCATGATTGAACTTTTTGGCCACAACTCCAAAAGGTATGTTTGGCGCAAAAGCAACACTTCGCATCACCAAAAGAACACCATCCCCACAGTGAAGCATGGTGGTGGCAGTATCATACTTTGGGGTTGCTTTTCTTCAGCTGGAACTGTGGCTTTAGTCAAAGTGGAGGGAATTATAAATACCAGTCACTTTTGGCACAAAACCTTCAGGCATCTGCTAGAAAGCTGAAGATGACAAGGAATTTCACCTTTCAACATGACAATAAACCAAAGCATACACCAATACACTAGCCCAATGCTTCCTGGAATTAATCAGTTCCAATGTCCTGGACCAGCTCATTCTGTCTCCCACTAGAGTAGGCAACATGCTGAACCTGGTTATTACTAATATGGACGAATGTTGCTCTACACCAGTAGTCAATCCTTCCCTGATCAGATCCGACCACACAATAATCACCACGGAAGCCCACATCTCACTGACCCCCCCCCCCCCCAAAGGTAACCACCTTGAAAAACTTCTCCAAAGCTGTCTTTGGGCTCCTAAAAATAGAGGTGGTTAACTTCACGGCAACCATTTCAAGGAAAAATAGCTGCATGGCTACCAAACCATACACCAATGCACTGTATGAACATGTACATAAATGTATGGAACTAGCCATACCCAACTGAACCAAAAAAATGAAGCCAATCTGGTTGTCCCCTGACATTAATAAACTCACGGGTCCCATGCCAATGGAAAATAGCTGCATGGCTGCTGAATCATACACCAATGCACTGTACGAACATGTACATAAATGAATGGAACCCAACAAAACCAAGACACTCTCTGCCAAAAAAGGAAGCCAATCTGATAGTCCCCTGACATTAATAAACTGTACATGGTGGTGCTGTGGTAGCATTGTCACCTCACAGTAAGACGCTGTCCGGTTCGATTCTCAGCTAGAGCGTCATCTGCGTGGAGACATGCGTGAATGGGCGTACCTTCGTTGAAGGTTGTACGTCAGGGCTGGTAACTCGGCACGTAAAAATCAACTACCAATCATTAGCGGACCGGAGTTCCGCTGTGGCGACCACTAACCGGGAAAAGCTGAAAGACACAAACAAACATCAGAAGGAAGAAAGTGTTGCAGAAAAAGGTGAAGTCCCAACACTCATCAAATCCTCTAAAGACAGCTATGAAGGCAGAATTGCAGCAGACAGTAAAAACAATCACAAAGCCTTCTATAGTTATATCAAGAACCTCCACAGCAATAACTACATTTGCTCTTAGTTACTGCACTATGGCAACTCCTAAACTATGCCAACAGATCTTGCCAACATTGTTACCCCTCTCTCCCCCTAAATGACCAATCACAATATGAGAAGAATGCCAGGCACCCAGCATTACTGCAGCACAGGTTAAAGGTGCATTGTCCAAGCCCAAGAATACAGGTTCCAAGGGACCCAATAATAGCTGTGTGCCCTGTTTAGTGACAGCCTCACCTCAGGCTTTGTCCCTACTGAATGGCGCACTGCTACAGTCATCCATCTCCATAAAGGGGGAACAACTGCAGACCCTGGGAATTATTGCCCCATTAGCCTGATGAGTCTGATATGTACATCTAAGGAGTGCATCATCATGGACCTGATTAACAAAGATATAGGAGCTCTCCAAACCACAGACACAGAATTTGGCTTGGTGAAACAGTGGATCATGCCTGCTCAACCTGGTTGACTTCTTTGAGTCAGTCATTAGGTCTGTGTCTGAAGGTAAAGCAGTGCATACAGCCTACCTCAATCTGGCCAAGGTCTTTGTTGCCATTCCGCACTTGAGAATTATTGATACACTCAAACTAGGCATCAACCCCTATATCACTAGGTGGGTTGCACATTGGCTCATAGATAGAACACATGGTGTGAAAGTAGTAGACTCCAAGTCAGACTGCTGACCAGTCATAAGTGGAGTCCCACCGTGACAGGTGGCATGTCCTCTCCTGTTCAGAATCTACTTCTCAGAAGTCCAGGCCAACACAAAGGGACTCTGGCTGACCACGTTCACTGGCGACTGCAAGATGGGACCATTATTAACTCCCCAAGTGATGCAGACATCCTACAGAAAGGCCTCACTGAGAGCAATGACTGTTGTGTAATCCATGGCCTTCAGCTTAATGCCAAAAAATGTGTCATCCCCTTTGGTAAAAACTCAGTTCCCACTAATTACCACATCGCCGGGAGCCCAATGAACACTAAAGGTGTTATAAGAAATCTGTGGGTGCAGGTGGACAGCAACCTGTAATTAGACCACCACATTGCCACTGTGGGCAGAAAGTCCTATGTGGCATATCTCATTACAAAGGGTTTTGCATCGAGCCAATGCCCTGGTAGAAAGAGTCTTGACCATGCCTCAAATTAACTTGTTGCAGTGGATATAACAAAAAGTAATAGCACAAAACAACCATTTGTAAGTATTCTGCTTGGACATATTTTGTGGACCAGTCAGGTATGTCCCTAGCCCTAATCAGTAACCTACCACCCAGGATGATGCCGCAATATAAACTAAAAAAAATACTGACTTCAACAATTGGCTCAGTCTCTGGTGTCGATCCAGGAGTATCCAGAGTCTGTCAGCCTGGGAGGATACTGCAGACAGACCTGCTTTGCTAGAGATGGTCTGCACATGTCTACCCTAGGCTTCCAGACACTGAAGGCCCTTGCCTCCTCTCACAGCATCTTTTTTAGGCAATGTAAAAACAACAAGTGTTCCAATGTAACAAAATCCAAGTCAGACAAAATCAGGATTGTGCTGCTTAATGCTAGCAGTGTAAACACGAAACTGCAGTCCCTGGAAGCACTCATCATCTAGGAAGATGCTGATGTCTATGCAGTTACTGAGACATGGTTCAAGGCCGCTGACAGTACCCTGGCTATACAAGGCTACAATGCCTTCCACATGTTCAGACCTCAAAATGAGAGTGAAGGGATCAAAGGTGGAGGTGTGTCCATCTTCATTAAAACCAAATTCACTTCCAGAATGGGCAAACAACATGACTCTCTCGAACTACTCTATGTCCAATGAACTACTAGGAAACCACCATACCACATCACTGCTAACTATATTTTACCCACTTTGAACAAGGATGAGGACAACACCTACCTTGATTTACTGGAATCCCTCAACATACAGCCTAACAACTTAGTCATGGGAGATTGCAGCTATCCTTTCATAGTCTGGGAGACATACACAAGCAAAAACATGTTTGGACAGACGTTCCTTGACTTTATTAACACAAATGCTCTGGAACAGATAACCTGCACCCCACTAGGGGCTGTAATGTTCTGGACATACTATCAACATGGGGGGGGGGGTCACTGTAGTTCCCCATGCATGATGCCCTTCCCTGGTTAGGTCAGATCAATAATCAGTTTCATTTGAACTACTAGAACTGACCCGCACAGGAAAAAAATTTATAAAAACCTTTACCAAAGCTAACTACAACCTACTAAGCAATGGTTTAAGAAGCTTCAGATCACCTGCAATTGCAGACATAATGCAGAAATGTATGCAAATGCCCTGTACAAACACTTAAGTGACTATGTAAACTCTGCTGCACTTGACTGGATCAAAACCAGGTATTCTCAAAAAAACAAGCCACTGTGGTGGACTTGAAGTTTAAGCAGATAATATAACAAGAGAAATAAATTGTTGCCCAAAAGAGCAAGAGGGTATCACTTAACCTAGGAAGAGTTTTCTCCTAAGCCTACTCGAGAAAAGCAGAAATCTTGTAGTCTTGCAATGCAAACTATGAAACTGAAAGCACATACCTAGCCAAGGATAATCAGACATTCTTTAACTACATCCGAAGTCTAAGAGGGAATGCCCAGCTATGTGTCAAACTGGCATTAGATGGCTTCACTCATACTACACTGGAAGATATCGCCAACCAGCCAGCTGGCAGACTCAGTGCAAACTTCACTCCCGAACCCCACCTGCCATATCCCAAAGTGTACCTGAAACCAGACCCTATGCTTAGTATCTCTACGGAACAGGTCAACTCTGCACTCGCCAAGGTCACATAGCGATTAACCCTTGCATTACTAGATGAATAACCAACTGGCTCACTTACAGAACATACTCTGTCAAAATTAGTGACTCCACCTCCACCAGCAGAGCCATCACCACAGGGGTCTGTGCTGGGCCGCTTAATGTTTGGCATCTAATTCTCAGCAGTCCAGACCAAAGTAGTTAGCATGTGGCTCACCAGGTTCACTGATGATTGCTAACTGGGAGCAATCAATGAGTCCCCCAATGATGTCAACATATTACAAGAAGGACTAACATAAATTAATGATTGATGCCAAAGCCATGGTCTAAAAACTAAATGCAAAAAAATGTATTATTCCCTGTGGCAAAATGGAATTCCCTACAATTTCCAGTATTGACAGAACACCCTACCCAGAGATCCAACCCAGTGGTGCGAGACTTGGGAACAGGTTGACAGCAGTCTGAACTGTTAGCCACCAAGATAGGGAAACCCTTCTATGTTACACACCTCATAAGCAAGGGCATAGCATCCAAGTCAAGGGATGTTCCAACTCCACTGTAATCGACCCTCATCAGACCGGTTACAGAGTATAATTCACCCTTTTGCATGTACCTCACCAGACACCTTCAGCAGCTGGAGAGACCTCAGAGGTTTCTCACTACCAAAATACAGGGACTCCAAACCATGACCTACATGGACAGGCTGCGAGCCTTATCACTTTGCTCTGTATCACCAGTTGCTGAGCGGCGAGTGGTGACTTGTACATGGCCTATAGGGCAATCTAAAAACCTTCCCTAATGGAAATGCTGCACATCCGCAAGTCAAATGATGCAAGAGTCACTCACTCTAGGGATCACAACCTCGTTTGTGACATTAACTGAACATGCAGATAAATTACTATCACCATTTCTTTAAAGCAAGATGCAACGAATTTGAAAAATGGATGTAAATAAGAAAACTACAGCAAATTGGTCAGCAATATTGGTCAACCATGATGGTGCCCAAACTGAAAAACTTGATTCCAATGACCACACACACACACACACACACACACACACACACACACACACACACACACACACACTCTCACAGAGACTTACATACACCATGCAGCTGTATGTCAAAATAACTATCTTCTGCTCTTATGTACATTTACACTGCTTCAAATTAAAATAGCAGTCATTTACATTTGCAACATATGGCTGTGCCACACATTTACACATACACTCTATTCTGAATTTGTGCACACAGTCACTCACACACACGGATAGACAGTCACGCACCATACCTCTCAACTGTACACATTTGTGCAGAATGTCCAGATTTTTGCCTCATATTTCTGGTCTGTTCCTCATAACATTTGTGTTTTTTTTTTTGGCAAATTAAGGATTGAAGTCACTAAATAATATTAAATTATGGCAGACGTTTGAGTTTCAGACTTTACATCCTTCAGAAAAAATACATAATGCAAAATTGAGTTTCAGACTTTACATCCTTCAGAAAATACATAATGCAAAATCTGTTATAAAGCAACTTTCTAAGTTTATGGGAATGGTATTTGAATTCTGTCCCTATTTTGGGGCTTTTGTCCCACCATTCTTCTTGGCTTTGTCCAGATTTATTGCACTGAAAGGTTGAGAGGTATCACACACACTCTTTTCATTCTTTTTCACTCTGTTTTCATTTCTTTTTAATTTGCACGCATTGAACAGCAAAAGCGGATTGATCTTCACTGTTCACTTTCTCATACAGACACACACACACACACACACACACACACACACACACACACACACACACACACACACACACACACACGCACACACACACACACATTGTGCTTTCAGGGATGCAGTCAAGAGTTTTAGAAGCTGCAAGATGGCTCACAATATCAGCGCTGTGCAGAGGATTAGAGAAAATATCTAAATATTGAGTGGAAGTAGCTTTGGGGAAATTTTAGAGTGGTAGAGTGAACAGATAGGATAGATTAGGAAGGAGGAAACTTGTCACAAAGAAGTAGTGATCCTTTAACTTTGGAGGAGAGAATGCAAGGTTGGGGACCAGAAACTGACTGGGATTTAAGGTTAAGACACTGAACTAGGGGAAAAAAAACAACTCGTCCACAAACAACACACCATATTTATGTGCAAATGCCATCTTTATCGTTACTGGATTTATTATGCGAAAAAAGGTGTATAACACGCAGCAGAACTATGAATGAAACAGCACAGATTCCATCTACGCTTCCAGCCAACCCACCAGTCCTCCAGCAGCACTTCCAGCAACAAAGTTAAAATGAGCGCATCAAAGCTAACTACAACACAGCTACTATAATAAACAGAATGGCTGTATTACTAAAAGAATGTAACATTCCACAGTGCTTACAAATGCAACTAGCATTTTATTATTAAACTCTTTTCAAAAAAGAAATTGGTTGCAACCAAGACCACATGCACTAGCTCACAAAAAATGCCACAGCCAAGGAACAAGACATCACTGCAAATAATTAAAAAACAAAGTAAAACAAATCAAACAACGGAAATATAATAAAAAGGTAAAATGAATATCTGTATGATAAAGATTTTAATATTGCACTCAGATTAAAACAGCACTGGTAAGCAATTTTATAGTAAAGTGTTTTTGATACAGCCATTTGTTTTATTGTGTATAAACTTAAACAATCAAGGTCATTATTGTAGCAAACACATTGATGATCAAACCTAGAGCAATGCATTTACAAAAGGAAGATCACACTCACCAACTATGAAGCTACGAGAGAAGCTGCTGTAGGGAGACTAGTTCCAATATGAAAACAGAGCTTACTGGAAACAAAACCAGGACAAAAACTTCCCTACCTCCAGCATCTGTATTTGAGCACTCAATGTGTGGGGGAAAGCCAAGGTAGCTGTGACATCACAGAATGGGTGGGTTTCATTGTTTTACTTAGAAGCAGAGGCCAGCCACGGTGATGTCACTTTGGGGGAGGGAACTGTTGAGAAAAAGTACCTGAACTGTCTGGCCTCGATGATGTGATTAAGTGGGTGACTTTCTCAAGCTTTACTAAAGCGCGAGACAATGTATTTGAAAGTGAAATCCTCACAGTACACTAGGGTAGTAACCTATTAGAGAGGTAAGATGAATTAGAAATATTTTAAATGGCACATTGTTGTTACTTTATGGAGGAAAGTGTAAATAGGGAGCAAAAGGGCTTAAAAGTTGAGGAATGCTGTAGAGAAACCCATTATACTCCTTTAAGTATTTCTATGTGATCTCTGAACTCTTGACTAGCACTGTGTAGTAAAACATATTGTCTTGTGTTTTGACTATTTGTTATTAAATATTTTTTAAACCCTTTCAACTGTGGCTGTTTTTGTAGAGATAATGTAAGCTCTTTAGAGTACCTGCATGCCTTTGTTAAAATTGTACAAAGCCACTCCAATAGCTTTAGCCATGGGCTATACTATCAATTGGATAATAATATTGCACAGTAATAATTGGACACTCTTTTAAGGGCCTTTGAGTAGCTGATAAATATTAGTGGGTGGTGGCAAGTGGTACTACCTTTTAGACTGGGCAGAAAAGGGGCACAGCTGGAGAACCTGTGCAGCCTTCCCCAGGAGTGTCTGTGTGGTTATATAAACTCTTCTCAAAGTGTGTGTGTGTGTGTGTGTGTGTGTGTGTGTGTGTGTGTGTGTGTGTGTGTGTGTGTGTGTGTGTGTGTGTGTGTGTCAGCTACTTGGGCAGGGACATGAAGCACTGGTTGGACAGAGAGGGTGCTGGAGGTTTTAGCTTGCCCACTAGGTTGAGATCTGGACCCTATAGCTGTGCCAGTGGGGAGTCTTTTTGGGGACCTGGAGAGCAAGGGAGTGACCAGCCTCGGACTGACTGTGATCTCTGTGTGCTCTTAAGGGAAATTGTACTTTACTGTGTGTATTTGTTATCCTTTCCTTCTATATGAGACGCCTCTCACTGGTGTTAGTGGTGAGGACTGAGGCTCCTTGATTGCTGGGCCAGTGCATGGGCGTCCACAGCACGCACTCACCTTATAAAAATGGCTCAGTCACTGTGCAGTTCTTTTCAAAAAATAATTTTGCTGCAAAATTAACTTCTGAGGTCAGATCACATATTAATACTGGCAAAGTTTATGACATGGGCCACAAGGGTAAATTTGAAGCACACTGCCTCTAGTTAGTGAAAACTTCTGAACTTAGGAATTTGTATTTAACTAACAAGCAGATGTTTATAGCTGTGGCACTTTTCTTCATTATCCCTATAGCTCACAATACAACATTTTCTTCAGACTGTGTCAAGAATGAATCAACTTTCATGTCTCAAATCCAGAGCAGCATTTCTCTAGTCATAAAGAAGTACCAGGTTCATTCTGTGCTGTTAGCTTTGGCCTTGTTTATGTACTTTCATGTTACTTGTGAATAAGAATCTAAAATAATAGTGTGAAAATCTGGAGCAAAAATATGCAGTCTACAAAAAATACATTTCTTCATTTTGACTAGCTAACCAAGACTTTTAATTAGTAAAAATGTGCACTTTCCTGTTATATAAAAACACCATGCTATGAATGATGCATGTTTGATTTGAGAATTTCTGCCTTATTGATTTGCCATTCACTCACTACTTAGAAACACATGCACACACACATACAAAGTATCTAGAACTGACAACAGCAAATACCCCTCCCTTCAGCAAAGTAACCTTCACATTGACAGTAACAGACAAGATATTCCCTGAAAAAAAATATGTAGTAATGCCTCCATCTTGTGGTTCTTTCTGATATAACAACAACATGCATGCATGTGCTGTAACTTCAATAAAAAGATAAAATCGCAAAGCTCAAGAAATATTTCTGTTGACAAAAAAGTACTCCTGTCATTCAGAAAAAGGGAGAAAAATTGCAGATAAAAGAAAACATGGACGAAGAAGGATGTGGAAAATCTGCACATGAAAATGGCCGTGTGCTTATTTTCAGAAAACGAGATTATGTGGCCATTAAATCTACAGAACTGTGTTAAGGGGTAGGAGAGTTTATCATTGTTGTAAGGCAGGCAATATCCTCAAGTAAAAGTAGCAATATCTTTCATCTGGGACCAACCAGAGCAGCAATAGACTGTTCTCAAAAGAAGGAGTCTGTAAGTAAAGATTTTGTTTTTCCTTTTGGACTAAATACAAATATGAGTTTTATCTGTAATAGCAAACCACTCATGAGGATGTTGTTAAGACAGACATCAGTTTAGTGTGTACATCTATGAGTACCTTTAAATGATGTGCAACAAAGAGCTTGTAGTGTGTTACTTTTCAAGAATCCAGTACTATAAAATTTGACATCATAATGCAGTTTGTATTATGTTGTGTGCTGACTGAATGTCTTTCACCAAAATGAAAATCTAATTATCGGAGACCTTCCAAGCCATTTATATATCTTAATGCAGCTTGTAAGCAGCAATTGTACGTGTTTTCTTTAAAAGTGTATGTCTTACTTTTTGTGTATTTATTCCCAAAAGGATTTTTAACAATTGTTTATTTTTTTCAGAATTCACTACATTTTTACTGAAAGTGTGAAATCTTTTGTATTCCATCTGACGTAAGTACACTTTTTTTTTTAAGAAAGCTAAGTAGATTACAGATTTTAGCAGATGACTTTTTTTCGTACTTTGTAGTCCAGATTCAATCTGAATGTAAAATGTCTGTAGCTAGGGAAAGCAACTTGTAATACATGTAGATAAAATAGTTGTGTACATCACATCTGCTTCCTTTTTAAAGAGTTGTAATCCAGTCAGATGAATACAACTAAAACCAGTACTATTTTCCGGTGACCATGCAGTCTGTAGGGTGGGATACTGTTCACACTGGATGACCACACTAATCACAGTTAAAGAATAGCGAGTTAAATGTTCTCCAGGAACATGCATGCCCACAAGTGGAAGGTATAGCAGGATTTCACATCTGTAAACATGAATATCAGCTAACAGAGGCAAGATTAGGGTAAAAAGCAGAAAATTCCACAATGGTCTCCTAAATGACAGAAGTATCATAACTGACTCGTGTCCTCAGTAAAGTGGACTTAACTGGTACAGTTACAGTAGTGGCTACATGGTTAGTAATCAGAGGGTACAGAAGAATGATAAAAATTAGGTATATTATCTGAAAAGGCTAATGCTAATGGACAGATTCTGCAAAAACAGGTAAAGTTATTGTTTCACAGTGTTAAATAGAGAAATTAAAAGACACAACCAATGTTCTGGCTTTCAGAATTATTACTTTATTATTAGACTGCATGGCTTATCTATTGAGGTTTTCATTGCACAGCAGTCAGACAACTTGGAAATGTTCATCAAATTGGAGACACAAAAAAACACTCATATTCCATTTTTAAGAAGCACCCGTTCTTTCACTGTTGCATATTAAATAACAATGTTAAGTACAATTAAAATGGAAAATCCATTTATGTTGACTAGAACATTTTATTAGAAAATGTCACAGTGTTTAAAAGGCACATTTGTATTTTCATACGTATCCAGGCTTAAATGGCCACTAGAGTATATAGTATTTCAAACTGCATTATATTTAGTTCTTGTAAGATATGTGTATATGACTTCTTTTCAGGTGAAGAATGCAATGTACATTCAGAGCCTATTCAGTTGGCATTGCGTCAATAATAAAATCATATACAGTTCTCCTGAAAGGTGACTTTTACTGTCACTGTTAAGATGATGTTGTTAGAAATCTTTTTACTGATAATAACAATATGGTGCAACCAAGCTTCAGCACTGAGCTGCCTGTAACTTCTTAAGTAAGGAAAGTCAGTCTTAGGAATAATAGTTTCCGTAGTACATTGGACACAAGTGCACCTTTTCATGGGTAATCCTGGAGCATTGTCACTAAAAGTGACTTGCTCTAAGGGAATGAAATGTTGGACTACATAAAGCAGCTCATTAACAATTTATATCCTTAATTTTCTGTGATAACTGCCAGAACAGTGCCTGTATCTGTCTATATCTTGTACCCGAATGTCCAACTATACTTCTGAAGGTTTTATTAAGTACAGTCAAAGAGTAATTGAGATATGGATTCTTATACACAAGCAGGGCCTACTATGGCCACTTGAGCCCCAGCTGTTCGAATTCCAGAAACTCATAGCTAGGGATGCAAATGTCTGTTACCTTGTAAAAGTGAGTTCAGCCACGCAGTGTTGCACCATTTGCTCGTGTCCTAGAAGATTAATGGAAGCAAATACTTGTTATGAAACAGGTAAGTGGGGAAGGGGAGCAGGAATGGTATTGTTAGAATTAGGGAGGGGAACGGGGAATTTAGGTTTAGGGAGCAATAACTACTTTAGAATTAGGAAGGGAACAGTGATTTTAGGTTTAGGGAGAGATCACAGAGGGAAAGAGGAAGGGTATTTTAAGTTTACGCACTGATCCAGAGTTCAGGTTTATGGAGAGGTAAAGGAAATTCTAGCTTGAGAGAGTGACATAGACTTTAGGGTTGGGGGGGCAGGGATTTTGGGCTTAGGGAGTGATCATGAACTGGAGAGGGAAGAAGATTTTTGGTTTAGGGAGGAATCTGAAATGGGAGGGGTGAAGGGACTTTATGTTTAGGGAGCAATCAAGACTGTAGGTTAAGGGAGTGGAAGGGGACCTTTGGTTTGGGGGAATGGATGACTTTAGGCTTAGGCACTAAGTGAGAGTTTTAGGCTTAGGATCTGTGTTAAGGTAGGAATAGTAAGTGTTATGTATAACAAGTAACTGGGAGTTAGAAATTTTGCCAAAATGAGCAAGTGGCTGTGAGGATGTATGTCTCAAACAAATGTCTCATCCACTCATCTACATGTAGTAGATCCACATAAGTAATAGATAAACACAGATATATATATATATATATATATATATATATATATATATATATATATATATATGTGTGTGTGTGTGTGTATGTGTGTGTGTGTGTGTGTGTGTGTGTGTGTGTGTGTGTGTGTGTGTGTGTGTGTGTGTGTTTATATATATATCTTCATTAGTACACAACCTGGCGGCTCTAATGAGTTGACCTTTCACTAGTGAATATTTTTGCCTGTAAGGGTGTGCACTAGAAAAATGTAAATAGGAGTTGCAATATGTAGGTTTTCTATAAATTTTGGAAACATATCTCCTATTTACTATATCTTTTTTTATATTCATGTCCAAATAGTCAATACTAGTAGTGTGATAAGTGTAAGTAAATTTAAAAAATGGTGTAGTAGAGTTAAAGTAATTATCATTTGTTTAGCTTGTGATTCATTTTCTTTAAAAATCACAAAGATGTCATCTAAAAATCTGGTATAAAAAGTGAAGGAAGTGTAAATTTCAGAGTTATTGAATCCAAAATATTCTTCCCATTGAGCCATAAACATGTTCGCCACGCTCCCTCCGCAAGGGGAGCCCATAACAACTCCATGTTTTTGTAAATAGATCTTGTCGTTAAAAATAAAAAAGTTGTTGGAAAGTATAATATCAATTAACTCAGTTGCCAGGTCAATATCCCTTTGTGGAGCTTTTTTATTTTTCATATAAACTTCTACCCACTCAACCGCTTCTAAGTGTGGAATAGAAGTGTATAAGTCGACTACATCAATCGTAAGAAAGTTGTCTTCTTGGTTAACTTCTAAAATGTTCAAATTTTTCAACAAAGTCCATGAATCTTTGTATACTCGTGACTCAAGTTTAAGATATTTTTGTAATATTGAGTCAACGAGTTTTGCACATGGATATGTTAAGGAACCTCGACCGTCAATAAGTGGATGCATAGGAGGGTCATGTTGGTTCTTATGAATCTTTGGTATTCCGAACATTATAGGTGTTTTTGGGTAGAGAATAGTAATGTAACTGAATGTATCCAGGTCAATTTTGGCTTCTATAAACAGATCTCTGAAGTACACTCTAATCCTTGATTGTGCAATATTTAGTTTGTTAAGAGATGCCTTAGCATAGGCCAGACAGTTCAAGGCTAACTCCATTTTTTTATTATAATCAGTGATGTCAAAGATAACAAGTCCACCACCTTTGTCTGGTTTAACTAAATGGACATGAGCTGATCTAAGTTTTAGTGCTCTTAACTGTTCCGTAGTGATGTTGCTCTGTTTATAAAAAGTATTACTAGCTCTAATGAAAGGTATGTGTCTAATGTCTAACTCACATATGCTTTTATAAAGAGCTAAAAGGGGATGAAGAGGAGGGTTGAACGTACTAGCAACCCTAAGTACATGTGCAGGTTGTTGAACATTGCCTAATAAAAAGGGAAAATTTAATTTCCTTACGTAACACTTTAAGTCTAACAAAGTTTTTACTACATTAATGTTATTACTTAAAACATATGTGTTACCCTTCGCTAGCTGTTCTACCAAATTTGCTTCTATAACAACAGATGAAAAGTTGTAAATATTAAAGTCCCCTTTAGAATTAGTGAGAACAACAAGGTTATTTACTGCAACAGAGTCATTTGGAACTATTTCTTCTGACGGTTGTTCCGCCTTTTGTTCCTCTGATACTGAGGGTGACGTGCCCCAGTTGTGGGCATGTTGTTCTTGTCCTGGTGAAAATTTCGAGCAAGTTGATTGTTGTTTGCTTGCCCCTCACGTGAATTGTTAGCCCAAATTCTTTCACTTCGCCTAACTGTATCAGCGAAATCAGTGTTGTTAACCTCAGATTCAAGTGGTAATAGACTGTCAACATAATTATTATTAGTTGAATTGACTTCTGTCAGGGGCAGCACTGTGTTGGAATTGTGCCAAACCTGTGAAATTTGTGGTCTAGGGTAAGCAGAACCATTAGTGTATGCCATACGGTCATGATTCATTTTTTTTAATCTTGCTGTTTTAAGTCTGTCCAACAATTGCTCAATAGTGGTAAAGACTCTGTTGTAGTCAAACCTATATCTAACAAAGTCAGGATGCAGTTTAATAGTTTTGTCCAAATCTTCAACTTCCTTCACTAAATTCTCAATCTGCAATGAGTAGTGTTTATCATTAACTCCATAAGCTGAAAGCCTTGCTGGTCAAAAAAAGAAAGTAATTCTGTGTGGAAAGGAGAATCTGGGATTAATCCAGTTGGATACTGATAGCACCTAAGGCCCTTAGGTACTATCCTTTCAGATAAACATTGTCTAAAATATACCACCTCAAGTTGGAGCTTTTTCAATTTTAAGAGTTTCACATCAAAAGATTTCAATTTTTCAGCAAGCGAACATAAATTTGTCTGAGGTAGGTTAACATTACGAGCCGGTTGTTCCTGGGGGTTAGTAAGACCAAAACTTAACTTGGTAGTGTTGTTAACTAATTCAGTAAAAGATGGAACTCCAATAAGCTCATTCGTGTTAACAAGTTCGTTAGAAGCACTGTTATCTACAGTCGGTGGTGCCAAGTTATGAATAGATACACCCACCTGTTGTGCTGGAACAGTCGCTTGTTGACCCGGTGGTATTGAACCATCTGAAGACCGAAACTGAGGGTCAGTGTTATTGGAATAATTCTGGGAGTTCAAGTTCCCCTGGTTGTTTCCATTAACAGATGTAATAGTGTTAGGCTCGCCACTTTGCTGCTTGTCTACAGAGTCAAGTCTCTGGGTTAGATAATCAATACGTTGTGACAGTGAATTAAGAATGTTAGTTAAATCCACTGGTTGCAAAGTTTGCAAAGGTTGTGTTCATCCGAACAAATTTGGGCTGGCTGGGCTGTTAGGTGATCCAGATGCCATAAAAACTGTAGAACAAACAAATAAACTGGGTGGAAGAAACAAACAATCCAAAACAGAACAGGAGCTCAACAGTAGCCAGCAGAAAAAGATGTTAATCCCAAAAAACACTTTCTTTTAATGTAAAGTCAATTTAAGAAAAAATGTTCTCATGTTTTCGTCACTTTAAGTAAAGTAACTTCTTCAGACACACAGAAAAACAGCAGTTACACAGTTTCTGCAGCATTTAAACCATGTAGCGTGAAGTCATGTGACTAATAGCAGCAATGAATTAAAGGTGCAAAGCACAAAAATTCAAACACTATTAAAGTAAGTCTTAAAACTTACATACTAACTCAAATAAAAAGTGTGTATGCAATCAGTATACAATATACAAGGGTTATGTTAATGTCACTAGTAAAAAGTTAAAAATACACTATTGTGTAAGATTTCTTAATTTAAGCAAACATGAAATATTACAATTCTCATTCAAACCAGGCAAGCAGAAAGCATTAAGTGCTAACTGCCATTCTAGTTCTCGTACCTCTAATAGTACTGGATATGGGCCACCTCTAATGTCAGTAAGTACCTGATCAATAGCTTGGAATGTGAAACTATGTCCGCCATTTAATGAAACATGTTTTGCTAAAGCATTTTCTGTTTTATTTTTGCTAATCGCATAAGAGTGTTTGTAAATTCTCTCACGAAGCTTCTTGTCCGTTTTCCGCCCAGTTTATTTGTTTGTTCTACAGGTTATATTTGCAATGTAATATAGACTGTCGGGTCTATATTATAACATCAAAATCTACAAAGATTGAATGTTATAATATCAAACCCTAAACACCGAAATCCACAACCATTGAACAGTCAGAATAGCGATTGTTTTCCCAGGGAAAGAAATCGCTATTCCGAGAAACATACACACAACACAAACACACACAAAAAACAGCAATCCACACACATACACTTAAAATCCTACACCTAAACTAAACTTTACATACACTGTTAGCTATCCACTTACCTTAACCCAACCCTAACTCTAAGGTCCGTCACTATCGCACACTCACCTCACCTGCACCCTAACCCTAACTCACCTAACCTGCCCCCTAACCCTAACTCACCTAACCTGCCCCCTAACCCTAACCTACACACAACCGTACACTTACCTGACCGTGCCCTAACCCTAACTCACCTAACCTGCCCCCTAACCCTAACCTACACACAATCGCACACTTACCTGATCCATGCCCTAACCTACACAGAACCGCACACTTACCTGACCCGTTCCCTAACCCTAACTCACCTAACCCGCCCCCTAACCCTACCCTACACACAATCGCACACTTACCTGAACCCAACCTGTAATGTTCCAACATATTGAACGCTGAAAACAGCAAAGCCACAGCAACGGCTCACCAAATTCTTTCCCTGGGAAAGAATTCGGTGTCCTGCACCTTCGCTGTTTTCAGTATTCGACAAAACTGGTTCGATATTATAACATTCGAACTTTATGTCATGGCATTCAACTGACAATAACTACACAGTTTACAAACTGCACTTGTAAGGAATGTTGTAGAGAAAATATAGAAGGAATCCCTGTCTCGGAAGACATAATCTACCTTCTTGGTAATGAAAAGAAACACTTGAGTCATGAGGGGAGCAAACTCCTATTGAGACTGACTAAAAAGGTCAAATGTTCTAAAGGAAAAAGATCTTTAAAGCAAAAATGTAAATAAAAAGAAAAACATGAAACAATTTATGTGTAATGCAAGGAACCTGGATAGCAAGTTTGTTTAACTGAAAGGTAGGGCTGCTGATCAGAATTATGATCTCATAGGTGTGACAGAAATTCAATTTTCAAACACAAGTAGACCTTTGGTGTTATCTAGTTATGTTGGGCACTATAAATGTAGGAGAGATAGCAAAGGGGGAGAAGTGTCGGTCCATATTCATAAGTTGCTGTAGTCATGCACAATCTTCAAAAGCAATATGTCTTAAATAATTATTGTCAATATTAATGGAAAGAACAAAGCATGGAAACATATTCTGTTCTATAGACCTCCTAAACTAAATAAGAAAGAAGTTGCCATCTTTTGTGTTTTATTTAAAAAGTATTTTGAAGTGGATATTATATTATAGCTGGGGATAGTAATACCCTGAATTAGGGCAGGGATTTAATGACAACTGCAAAAGGGACAGTATGTGAACTAGTGATAAGCACTAAAGAGCATTATTATTCTCTTAATAAAAAGATTCTCTTACTAAAATTATGTTTTAGATGTAGTGTGGGTTAAGAATGGCTGCTCGGTTATTCACTGTGATATAATGTTGGAACTACAGAAGTCTGACCATTTTGGTGGTTCCTGTGAATTTAGAATAAGAAAAGATAAAGATTCAAACATTAACAGAGGTATGACAAAGGCTTTTTGTAGGGCTGATTTTAAAAGTATATCAAAACACTAAAAGGAAGGTGGAGTTCAGGAAAGAGTTAAGACAGGCACTGTGTGGCAGTTAAGAATTACCGAATAGCTGGGTAACTACAGCAGAGCTGGTAAGGGAGACAGCTAAAAAGGTGGTTGGTGTGACATCTGGACAGAGGAATGAGGACAAGGAGACCTGGTGGTGGAATGATGAAGTACAGGAGAGTATACAGAGAAAGAAGTTGGTGATGAAGAAGTGGGATTGTCAGAGAGATGAAGAAAGTAGACAGGAGTATAAGGAGATGAGGCGTATGGTGAAGAGAGAGGTGGCGAAGGATAAGGTGTATGAAGAGTTTCATGAAAGGTTGGACACTAAGGAGGGAGAGAAGGACCTGTACCAATTGGCTAGACAGAGGGACCGAGCTAGTAAACATGTGCAGCAGGTAAGGGTGATAAAGGATAATGAGGGAAACATACTCACAAGTTAGGAGAGTGTGTTGAGCAGATGGAAAGAGTACTTTGAGGGGTTGATGAATGAAGAGAATGAGAGAGAGAAGGTCGGATGATGTGAGGATGGTGAATCAGGAAGTGCAGTGGATTAGCAAGGAGGAAGTAAGGACAGCTATGAAGAGGATGAAGAATGGAAAGGCTGTTGGTCCAGATGACATGCCTGTGGAAGCATGGAGGTGTTTAGGAGAGATGGCAGTGGAGTTTTTAACCAGATTGTTTAATGAAATCTTGGAAAGTGAGAGGATGCCTGAGGAGTGGAGAAGTAGTCTTTTGGTACCGATTTTTAAGAATAAGGGTGATGTGCAGAGCTGCAGCAACTACAGAGGGATTAAATTGATCAGTCACAGCATGAAGTTATGGGAAAGAGTAGTGGAAGATAGGTTAAGAAGGGAGGAGATGATTAATGATCAGCAGTATGGTTTCATGCCAGGAAAGAGCACTACAAATGCGATGTTTGCTCTAAAAGTGTTGATGGAGAAGTACAGAGAAGGTCAGATGGAGTTGCATTGTGTCTTTGTGAACTTAGAGAAAGCATATGACAGGGTGCCTTGAGAGGAGTTATGGCATTGTATGAGGAAGTTGGGACTGGCAGAGAAGTATGTAAGAGTGGTACAGGATATGTACGAGGATAGTGTGACAGCAGTGAGGTCTGTAGTAAGAGTGATGGATGCTTTTAAGGTGGAGGTGGGATTACATCAAGGATCAGCTCTGAGCCCTTTCTTATTTGCAATGGTGATGGACAGGTTGACAGATGAGATCAGACAGGAGTCCACGTGGACTATGATGTGTGCAGATGATATTGTGATCTGTAGTGAGAGTAGGGAACATGTGGAGGAGAACCTGGAGAGGTGGAGATATGCTCTAGAGAGAAGAGGAATGAAGGTCAGCAGGACTAAGACAGAATATATGTGAGTGAATGAGAGGGAGGATAGAGGAATGGTGAGGATGCAGGGAGTAGAGTTGGTAAAGGTGGATGAGTTTAAATACTTGGGATCAACAGTTCAGAGTAATGGTGAGTGAGGAAGAGAGGTGAAGAAGAGAGTACAGGCAGGGTGGAGTGGGTGGAGAAGAGTGTCAGGAGTGATTTGTGACAGACGAGTACCAGTAAGAGTGGAAGGGAAGATCTACAAGAGGTTAGAGAGATCAGGTATGTTATATGGGTTGGAGACAGTGGCATTGATGAAAAGACCAGAGTCAGAGCTGGAGGTGGCAGAGTTAAAGATGTTAAGATTTGCATTGTGCGTGGTGAGGATGGACAGGATTAGGAATCAGTATATTAGAGGGTCGGCTCAGGTTGGAAGGTTTGGAGACAAAGCCAGAGAGGCAAGATTGCGTTGGTTTGGACATGTGCTGAGAAGGGATGTTGGGTATATTGGGAAAAAACGTCTACACTGTTTTTATGAATGATTTGCATTCTAACTAAAGCCTTTCCTACTCCCACAACACCTTTTTTTAGACAATAGCCATCTGCTGGACATTATAGTCTTGTCCATTCTAATTAGAAACACATTAAAGTGGCTCAGTTCAACACCAGAAGTTTTAAAACAAAAAATGCCGAAACCTGAGGCCCTCTTACAACTTGAGCACTTTTATATATGTGTAGTTTCAGAGACAAAGCAATGAAAGAATTCCACATGTTCATACCTGCTAGGAGTGAGTCTCATTATTTGTGAAAAATATCACCTCACGGCTGAATCCTCAAAATGCCTAATTTGAACACTCTTAGCTGTCCAAATTACCCTAAAAAAAGACTGGTTATCACTTTGTAGGTAGTTATAGAAGACCTTCTATGCCCCTTTTGAGCATGATAGCAACCTTAACACATTAACTGAAATTTCCATTAATTCCAACACAAGTCTACTGAGGCACTTCACCTACACTGACATGTCCAGTATTCTCTTGGCATTATAAATGCTAACTCCCTTGTACAAGTAATTAGTTATCCTATTAAGGGACCAAATACCCTTGATCTTGTCCTCACAAATATGGCCACGCTATGTGTATTATTTTCCCTTGTTGAATCAAATAACAAATCAGTGATCTTTTAACAGTTGTAGTATTTCTCCTGCAAATACATTTGTGTTTTGAAACTTCTCAAACGTAAACCATCTTTAGTCACTTGATGACCTAAATAAATTCCATTGTAATCCTTTTCTGATAGATCCCATTGCTAAGTCCACTGTCCATATCAATTACTTCTACCATAGGATCATAGGATCTTAGGAAGTTACTAGCCTATTGGCCCAGATGCCCTTACAAGCCTAGCCAATAATTTAGCACATATTCCAACAAGTCAGCACTTGATGCCTCTGTCCAAAGGGACACAGGTGGAATCCCAAGGGTGTATTTTCTGTTCCCCATCCAGTTTTCCAGGTTGTGCTTAAAAAGGGTTAATGAGGTACCCTGCTTGACATGGAGAGGTAGTCTATTCCACAGAAGAGGGAGTCTCTGTGACACAAATCTGTCCCACCAAGTCCTATTGATGTCACAGACCAGGTTGAGGTCAGATGTGCAGGTTACTCATGTGGAGCTTGACTTGAAGATATGATATATCAGCAGTCCCATCAAGGCGGGGTCTGAGATTGCTTTGTATGCCAGATAAAGATCACCTCTGAGGAGTCTGTATGAGACTGAGTAGAGGGACAGGGCTTTTAGCCTATTTGTGTAGGGTAGATGTTTGAGGTCCTGGATTCTCTTGGTGAGTAACCTCTGTGGTCTCTCCAGCTGCTGCATGTGCTTTGTGAGGTACATGCTGAAAGGGGCATTGTAGTCAATAATGGCTGTTATAAGTGAAGTATACAGGGATGTTATGACCTCTTTGTCCTTGGATGAGATACCCTGACTAATGAGGTGGGTCATGTAGAAAGCTTTCCATACAACAGAAGCAATATGGTGGTCAAAAGTCAGTTTGCTATCAACCTGGGTGCCCAAGTCCCTCACGACTGATTGCATGCTTAGGACCTTGTTATTAATGTGATAATTTGTGGGGATGTCTCTCACCCCAAAGTGGATGATGATGCATTTGTTGGCATTTAGTTTGAGGCCATGTTTCTGGCATCAGTCATTTCTTTGGGCGAGACCCTTTTGGAGGATGTCCACATCACTAGGGGAATTGATGACAGTGTCCAGCTTGCAGTCATCTGCAAACTTGGTTAGCCATAACCCACTGATTAAGGTCTGCACCTCAGAAAAGTATATCCCAAACAACAGATGCCCCAAGACTGATCCCTTGGGTACATCGCTTGTTACGGGTTTACTGCTTGAGGTGGCTTCCCCTATTTTGACTAGGTGGGTTCTATCAGTGACCCAGTTTGCTACCCATCTGGTAACATATGGATTGATGCCTAGTTGAAGAGTTTATCTATTATACCCGAGTGGGGAATAGTATTGAAGGCTTTGGCCAGGTTAAGGTAGGCAGCATGCATCATTTTCCCCTTGTCCATGGCTTTGGTGACTGCCTCAAAGAAGGCAACCAGATTTAACAGGCATGACCTCCATTTGACAAAACCAAACTGTATGGGATCAAGTGTTGGGAGGTTGCCAATGTTCTTGTTAATGAGGTCCACGATAATCTGTTCCATGGCCTTGCAGATCAGGCTAGTTAGGCTGATGGGTCTGTAATTTCCTGAATCAGTGGACACTCCACCTTTGTGCAAAGGGATGACAGTGGCTGTCCTCCACTCAGCTGGAATGAAGCCAGTACTCAGACTTTGGTTAAACGGTGTGCCTAATGATGCTGCAAGTTCCTGCCTGACATCATGGAGGATGTAGCCTGGGATGTTATCGGGTCCCATGGAAGCTGTATTTTTTTGCCCTTGAGAGGACAGTGATGACTTCCTCCCTAGAGATAAGGGGAGGGGGCAGGTGCTGAGGATATCCTGATTTACTGATGGGGGGACAGAGGGGTTAAGTTTTCAATGAACCTGTTTGCCATCAGGTTGGCTGTATCTATGGCATTTGTGTATATGGTGCCCTTGACCACCAGTTCTGCGCAGATCTTAGTGCTTCCTTTGAGATTGCAGACATATGCAAATCTATGTCTTTAGTAGATGTGGCCAGTTTGGACTCAAAGTTTGCTTTGGAGGATTTTACTAGTGCTCTTATTTGCTTGTTCAGGCTAAGGACAAATTGCTTCCAATTATGCACCTGCTCCTTCTTGGTGTTGGAAAGCAATGTTTTCCTTTTATTATAGAGCTTATTTATTGCAAATGTCCACCAGACAGGTTTACTCTTCCTTGAGGAGGAGGATTTTGTCCTGTCGGGTATTCCTGATTCCATGCAGTTATATAAATGCTCATATAGTACTTTGGTGTAGGTTTGGACATATGTGCTACCCCTACTGAAATAATTATATTGATAAAGCAGTCAATATTCACTAACTATGTCTTGAAGTTAAGTAACAACCAACAATTTTGTGAACTAGTCCACAGTCAGAACCAGTGCTACCACCTATGGCTACCTGTGCATCTACTTAAACTGGCATCTCCCTCAGTTCAAAGTTATGAAAAAAATGTTTTTTTTTTTAAAGTTGAAAACCATTAAAAGATTTCTAAAAGCCCTTTTGTGATCTGAAACTGTATCAGACTGCTTGGTGAAAATGACACTCGGCTTACTACATTTAATGATCATACATATTGAGATATTTAGGACATTGGACAAATGCAGCATTGGCATTCATTTATGAAGCTAAGATGTCCTCACAGCTTCATAAAGCAATGCTAGTACTGCATCACACACTGCTGGCATCTGCCTGCTGATTGCAACCCCTGACATCTTGCACCCAGAGCAGCTGCCCCATTTGCCCCACCCTCATTAAAGCTCTGTCCATAGTAAACACAGCCCACTCTGACCTAAAGAAATAGCAATATCTTAGCTGACAAATTTAGACAAATTTTACTCCACCCTCATTTACATTCTACAGAATCCACTATCATAGACATCCTTTTTAATTACTATGGAAGAAGATCTGTCATCCCTTTTAAAAGCTATTATCACCTCACCCATAGGTCCTGATTACATACCAGGCCACCTGATTATCAATACCAAATGTAGCCAAGCTGAACCTTTACATAAACTCTTTAATCTAAATCTCTCCATATAGGTGGACAAGCCAAATCCAGCTTGAGCTTGGCTAGAGCCTAAGTATAAGTTTAGTTCTGGCTTTTGAGCCAGTAGGTTAAAGAACCAAGAAAAAGGCATAGCTCTCAACCTTCCATCTCCAAAATGATCAACATCAACCCTGTTAATGTGGAACAAATGGCCAAAATGTGGAACACAAACTAACACCTTACTAACAACTTCAACTAGGAAGGTCACAGAATGATTCAAATATGTTGGTTTTATGTATAAAAAAGATATTTTAACAAATTAATATGATTAATTTCTATTTACCATGGATATCAATTAAAAAATTCCTAACACTAAATGTGTGACTGCCACTTTCAAATGGGAACTGTGAGGAACATGAACTTTTTAAGACCCCAGATAACATACGTTCCTCATAATGAGGAACATGTGAGAAGCATGGAAAGAGCCGAGCTACAATCTCAAGTTTTTGTGTGTGTGTGTGTGTGTGTGTGTGTGTGTGTGTGTGTGTGTGTGTGTATGTGTTTGAGGAACTGCCAATGATTTGGACTAGACCTGCAAGCTGAGAGTGCTTTCTGTTAGTTCCGGTCTGCATAACTAAGCATTGTGGTTGGCAGGAATTCCAGGGATGGTGGTGCCACAATACTGAAAAGGAAGAAGATTTAAACATTTTTCAGGGAAGGTGACTATTGCAAGACATTGTAGATGGGAACTTTGTTCATAAATAGATTTGCAGCTCATGTTTAGGATGATGTATGCATCATTTCCTTTACTCCAGAGTGCTTGCATGCTTCTACATAGGGAGAAGAGCGTGTTTCAGCAAGAGAAAAAGAGACAAGGAGAGCGTGAAAAGCATTACCAATACTAAGGACAGCATGGCTATAATTCTTTTCTATTTCTTTGTTTTTATTGAGTTAAGTATATCAATTGTACCTGATTTTAGCTCAATGCTGTAAATCCCTGAGAGGTGTTTAGTATATGTTTGGATGTGAATATATGTGTTCAAGAGCAATATGTTGAAATTACTATATTGTTGTAGCAGCTGTTTTTTTTTTCGTTCACTTTCCTTACCATCAAGCATCAGAGATGTGCACAGAACTGGGATGCCTTTTTGGGGAAGGGGTGTGGAAACGTCTTGTACATGGCAGCACAATGTCATCATATAGTCACTTCTTCTTTCGGCTTTTCCTGGTTAGGGGTTGCCACAGCGGATCACCTGTCCACTCATGATTGGCAGTGGAGTTTTATGGTGTTGAGTTGCCAGCCCGGCACCCAACCTTCCACAGAAGGCACACACACGCACACACTCACACCTAGGGCCAATTTAGAGTAATCCACCTACAGCATGTCTTTGGGATGTGGGAGGAAACCAGAGCAAATGGAGGAAACCCACCCATTTTCCACATAAGTTACCAAATCCTGAACAAGTGGGTCAACCCTTAGGGGTGTATTGTCAACATGGCAGTTCCCTGGGGTAGATGACTTTCCAAAGGATACAGTAATGTCTTTTTGGCATTTACTTTCAGACCATGCTTTGGGGATTCAATGACTACTTCTAGCTCGCAGCCATTTACAAACTTAGTCAGCCAGAGCCATTCAGAAAAGTAAATGCCAAAAAGGAGAGGTCCTAGTTCAGAACCCTAGGGGCCTCCATACCTGGAGGTGAGCCAGTTTCTGGTATATTTTGAGGGACTGATTGAGGGAAGAGAGAGGTGAAATTAGAGCTAAATATATCAGCCAGTAAGCTCACTATATCTTCAACCTCAACGTAGGTAACATCATTAACAATTAGCTCAGTAAATTGCTGTGTTGTACTTTTGAGATTACGAACATAACTAAAAAATGCCTTGTGATTATCTTTGGTTTGGGTAGCTATTTTAGCAGCCTTGATGTATGTCTCTTCCAGATGTAGGTTAATAAACCTCAACATTTTTCCTCTCTTGCACAGCAGCTGGTTTAAACATGTGGAAGGCATTATAGCCCTACAAGGCTATAACTATAATTTTGCATTAATGGGGCATAATTTGGCATATTCACTGATGGTAATCCACAGTAGTTAGGAAAGCATTCGTGTGACACTGATTTAGGCAGTTATAGCACAACATGCATTTTTTGTACTTAACTTATTCCCTCCAGTACAGCTCTTTTGAGTGTGCACCTTTAACCCCTAGTGGGTGTGGCCTGAGCCTTGAAAAAAATAAAGTCATCACCTTGCAGTTCTAACAAATACTGATTGAAAGAGGTCAAATATCAATACAATTGTGTTTGTTATCATGTACTCTTCAAGATAAAATATGCTGATACCTTGTATGTAGAATGGTTTTGGAATTATTAATGCAAGTATGAACAAGCAGTATTTGAGGCCTAGAGGCACAGTAGGAGGTAACTGCAGAAATACCTGGAGGCATATTCGACTGTAATGACCTTGAACAATCCAAATGTTTAGTAAAGGGATTCTTTGCAGGAGCTGTACTTAGTACTGAAGACACGGCCTCCATTTTTTTTTTGTCTGGGCACACAATTAGCAGGAATCATATCAGGTAGCTTACCTTGCAGCTAAAAATAAGTAAAACAAAAGTGGGATTTGATTGTGACACCAACCCACTGTCTTTGACAAAAGAAGCAAGTGTAATGAATTAATAATGGGCATCTTTATCACCTTTTAATAAATCACAAATTAGTTTCCCAGGGAGTTAGAAATATAGGCATGAGATGTTTCATTCATGCTTGTGGAAGAGCAGTGGATCCCAAGTTTGATATTCAAACAGATGAACATATGAATTCATACAGATCTCATGTACACTAGCTTGATATACCAGCATACATTCTGTACCTAACAACAGCACCATGTGCTAGACACAGGGCCTCTGCAGTCTGTTGCCTTATAAAACCACACAACACCTACAAATGGTAAATACGCAGATTATCATGGAGAGCAACATTCAATATGTAATGGTTCATTCTTCTGCTAATGGCATAATATTATAGAAACTGCTGGACAGTGAAGATGATATTCAAACTTCACAGAGAAAAACCTTAGTGTATTCCACTAAGCAGTATGTGTTCTAGGAGGGCATACTGTGGCAATAAGTGGTTTCACAGCAGGAAAATAACTGGTTCTAGCAGGAGACAGCTTACACTGCCATCACTATGTAGTATAACAACCACATTGATCAGCAGAGATGAGAAAAAAAGCAATAAAAGGCAATATAATATTTAGCTGCCTTCTTCTGACACTTGTGTTTGGCAATCTATTGCATGTAATTTGCTTTCACAATATCACAATGCTCTCAATAATGGTTCTAAAACTCCCTTAAAATAAACAACCTCTAATGAGAAACAACTGCAGAAACTCAATTCAAAAATAAAATTAAATTTATTTATTAGTTAAGTGCTTTTGACCTGTAATGGTCTTCTTCCGAACTGTTTGTTACACATCTTGAAATAAATTATATACATTTAACTTTTAAAATACCATAAACAAAATCTTAAACCAAGAAAAAGCACTACAAATATATTTACTTTAACCTAGCATTTCTTTCTAATCCTACTTTATAATTTATAGCACTATTTAATCTTGGTGGGACATATGCATTAAAATGAATTGCCACTTTAATTGTCTGTGCTCTAACTCCCCTTCTTAATTGCCATTATAACTGCTGGGAAGAAAAGCAATAACTTTGAACAAAAACATTTTTAACAGTTTTGCACTGTACAGAACATTTAGCTATCACATTATTCACAGTTTTTGCTTTAACTGCATAATAATACTCATACACATTTTTTTAAATTCTCTAATAGTTTTACCTATATAGTATGGTTCTGAGACTGGCAAATCTATTTCCCCACTGTACATATTGTGGGTGTATGAGCTATGCTTACACACACACACACACACACACACATACACACACACACACATATATATATATATATATATATATATATATATATATATATATACAGTGAGAATTAACTTGCAATGCGTACAAGTAAAACAAGCAGAAAGCATTGTGTCAATGCATCACAACATAGCACATTATGTGCAAGGAAAATTATTGCACACTAAAAACTGATGTTAAGCTTATTGATTGCTATAGAAATGTTACATAATACTGCCAATATATGTGTCTCCTGTAGTAATATATAACATACAGATGCATGTACATACTTTCTCATTACCAGCCTTTATTTTATAGTCTTATATTTTATTCTCTTAATCTCCATTTGCAAGCTGTTTAGCTGTTTATTTCTGAGCAATTTACTTAACCAGAAAGTGCTCCTATGCTGTCTCCAAAAAACAGCTGTAGTGAAAAATTGGTTCAACTGATTAAGAAATGAATGGAAAAAAAAATAAAAAAAAATAAAAAAGTTGAGTTAAATGTATTGCACATTAAGTACAATACAGTTTTCAGATGTATCAGACATGAAATCTGGTACTACAATATGGAAATAGAAGACATTTCATGATGACTACAAATCACAACTCAGATTAAGAGATATCTTTGGATTTATTATGATTGCTTGAGCAAAAGCTCAAACTACAATTCCACGTAATAAGGGCAGAAGCATGATAACATGAGTACACAAATACTTGAGACGTAAAGAGAAACGTACAAAATGACAAATGAGTTAGACTTCACTGGTTAGAATGTGATGAAATTGCTTAGAAATGAAATACTTTCTGAGTACTTGAGCCCTTTATGGTATACAATCCTGTACTGCAGGGAGTAACATATTCTTACAAATAATTATAGAGCAAACTTAAGGACAATATGAGAGTATAGTGCCCAGCTAGAACATTCATGGATTGTTTTAATGCACGCACTAATGCTACTTACTTGTGAATATCATTTTAGCAAGCTGAATATGTGGTTAGAGCAATTCAATAAAAAAATAATAAATCATAGCGTGTAAAACACTGTCACAGGATATAAATGACCAGTAAAAGAACTGCATTCAAATGAAAGCAGGAAAGGTTGTGTGATAATAAAAAAAAACTTCTTTAATGGAAATGAATCTTGCAAGTTTGTCAGTGGCAATGTCAGACAGTCTTTGAGAATGTTACCAGCAGTCTAATGCATTGAAAAAACGTCTGTGTTAAATAATTCAAGTCATTCAAGCCATTAGACTTTGTGTTCAAGGACAGGAGGGTAGAGGAGAGTCATGCGGAAAAGACAAGTATGTAATACATGATGCCAAACTGCAGTTTCATAATTTAGTAGATGTTGAGCTGCTAAAGTGTTTTCTTTTGTTTCTCACACTTAAAAAACAGCTGAAAGAATACACAAGCCTGAATTGTTCCATAAGTTGCATTTTAGAAGTTTTTTTCACATTAAACAGGCTAATCTTTACAGAAAAATGTGTGCTATCCATCAGATTGGTGGGTGATAAATGCAATAGCTACTGTGAAACTTTAAGAATATTAACATTATGGAAGCACAAAACCAATTACTTCAAAATCAAGCAACATGCTCTTTTTGGGAAACCCACTTTTGGCAGAAAGTAACTCTTCTCACAGGCCATAAATCCACTGATCCTACATCCTCTGCTATCACCAATCAGACCTGTCAAGTCCAACTCTCAAACTCTGACTTCCTGAAAGAATTCAGCCACCCCCCCTAATAACGCAACCTCTACCTCTGCCCCAACTCATCCAGTACCCCTCTATTTATCCCTCTCTTCTACTTTAAGAAAATTACACACAAAGAACTTGTTCTCCTTCTAGAAAATATATTCCTGGATGCCCCTCCCCCCGGTGCAGACAACCTACTCCCACGGTTTATATCACTCTGCAAAGACTTCCTTGTCATACCTCTTCTACATATCTATAACCTTTGCTTAATTCAAAATAAAATGCCAAACATATGGAAAACTCCTGTGGTTAAACCCCTTCCCAAACAGCCTCAGCCAGTGAATACCTTCCACTTCTGTCCTATTCCCCTCCTCCCTACTCCTGGGAAAATACTTGAAATAACTAATCTACAACCAAATGTCCCGCCTCCTTACACTTAAACAGCATGGATTCTGGGCAGGCTGGGGCACAGTGACATCACTATGGTCACTTATAGATCAGATCCTTCTCAACATACATAAAGGAAACCTTTCCGGAGCTCTATTCATTGACCGTACAAAAGCTTTTGATCCAATTGCTCATTCACTCCCTCCAAGAAATCCCAACACTGTCACCAACATTCTTACTCCATTTCTTAACAAACAGGTATTTCAGAGTCACACTATTCCCATCCTTATTGCCACCATCACCCCTTACCAGAGGAGTGACCAAAGGATACAGACTCATTCCTCTTTTGTTTTCAATCTTTATTAACACGTTTCTCTCTGATCTCCCTAACCCTCCTATTATTCTTTATCCAGATGACATGGTTAATCTTTGATCCAGTCCTTCACATGCAGGTGTTCAAACCCAGCTTCAGTCTGACCTTTACTCCCTTAATTCTTGGCTAAACCAAAAGGTATAATATTTGGAACCTCACAAAAGCTGAAAAACACTCCTAAAAATCACAGATTGCAATTGTTGCCCAATAGAAACAACCACATTCATTAAATACTTAGCATTATGGATAGACCAGTCACTTAAATTCCAAAGCAACAGAGAAAACACCAGGAAAAAGATAAGTTCTCTTTTATTCTTGTCCTGGAAAATATTGCCCTGCCTCTCCAGACCAGATAGAGCTGCACTAGGCAAAGGGGTCTTCCTTGCTTAACTTGCATATGACCTCCCCACCATAGCCACATCCCCTAAAAACATCATCCACTCTACAATCCATTGAAAACAAAATCTGATGATTCATTTCTATTTCCTTCCCTAGAGAACACAACTGCATCACTGTCTCAAAGGCCAAATTGCTAAAAGTCTCCTACAGAGTTAAGCGACTCCTATGGTCTCTTGTTTTCAAACTAGTTCAACCAGGTGCCTTTCCACCTCTTGAAGCCACGCTCCATAATAAAACCACCCCCTACAAGCTCCACAACCTCTCCCAATTAACTCCCTCACTCCAGATACCCCAAACTAAATTGTACTGTACCAACCATTTCTTCTCCATTCTTGCACCCAAATTCTGGCAATCCCTCCCCATTCACCTTAAAGTCTCCTCTTTCCCCACCTTCAGAGCTCAACTCAAACAATACCTTCATCAAATATCTGATTGCAAATACTTTTCCACTGGACACATATCCTAACTCCCCCTCTCCTGCATCACTTTTACTTTGATTCTCTGTTCTCAGCTGCTACTCTGCTAATATCACTTACATATTGCATCAATTGACTATGGGACTATCTACCTTCTGTGATTACACTGTGCTTGTGAATTTGTTCTTACACTCCCGCCCCATCCTACTTATATATACAAGCTCTGAGATTGCTGTGCTTCAGAATAGGGGAATAGTCTGGGATACCACAATGTCTAATTTAGCATCTCTCTCCTATTCACTCTTTCATTTCTACTATTCTGAAGATTGCAATTACAGGCCTCAGAACTTCAACAGCACCCTTAAAATGGAGATGATTTGTTTACCTGTGATCAGGTAACAGTATTTATTGCAGCTCCAGCTGAGACACATAAATAATCTTTCTTTATCGCTGGTTAGTCCTTTGATGTTTGGCAGATAAAGTAAATAAAATTCTGCACACATTAATGTATTTGAGCTTGTTTTGCAAACAATGCTCCTGACAAACTGGATCACTGATAGCTTAAATGTAATGAAGTTACTGTAATTATTAGTAACTTTTACACATTGACTTCCCTACACTTAAAAATATCCATACTAACAGGATGTTATTTAATCTACTAACTGTAATGCATTTCAGCTTGTTTATACAAACATAGAAAGGCAGAGAAAGAAATGCTATTCAACTGACAAGGCAGATCAGTGAATACCTAACTGAGATGAAATGACAACAATGATCACTTGCTTTAATATATTTCCTTCACCCACTTAAGTATAACCACTTCTTACTGGTACACCTTTGATGTATGGAAAATTCTGCCTACAGTAATATATTTCAGTTTGTTTCACACATACATAAGGAAAGACAGATGCACACACATACATACACACACACACACACACACACACACACACACACACACACACACACACACACACAGACAAGCACATAAACACACACACGCATGCACA
The DNA here is from genome assembly GCF_019279795.1 of Protopterus annectens. Taxonomy (NCBI): domain Eukaryota; kingdom Metazoa; phylum Chordata; order Ceratodontiformes; family Protopteridae; genus Protopterus; species Protopterus annectens. The sequence goes on from NC_056737.1 coordinate 1,586,425,342, forward strand.
TGCATGCACTGTCTCTCCTTCTGTCAAACAAGACTGAAGATTTCTTTACTGTGATCATGACAGTAGTGATCAGTTGATTTCATGCCCAGTTTACTCTACACCCAGAATAAACGGGTGAGTAGGAATGCTACAAGCATTTGACAGTGTGCCATTGTATGTATAGCTGAAGCATTTGTCCACTCATATATAAATATATATGTTCCCCACTGAGGAAAAGTAATGTTGATATCTTACAGTCTACCCTATTGTTATACATTGGTTTACCAATATTGTTTAGATTGTTGCTATGTGGTTGTTGTAATATAATTTGGAAACCCTTGTACACTCATACTAACCAAATATTCTGTCTCCCCTCTGAAAACAGCCTCAGATGGATTGCTTTCTTGTTTCTACTATCTTTACCAGAAAGTTCCCATCTATTCATTTATAGTTTAAACTGCATATGCTGCCCACAGAGTTATTTTTTTGTATCTTGCCAATGTAAACTCTTATTCAAAAAGTAAGCATTTAGTTATCCTTTCTTCTGCCACTATTATTCATCCCACCTAGCCACTAATTGACATTAGCATGTACAGTATAAATTGATCACATATTTGTATCTAGTTTGCTACCTTTGTTTATTTTATTTTCAGACCATAATGAGAAAACAGTGCCTTCAGCTCAGACTGCCCACTCTACTCAGCAATTGTTCAGCAACAGATGAGTTATTACAGCAGTGGTGGCTGGTGACTTCAAATTAATGGGGGGCTGCAGGAGACAGCTGAATGGGTTGGGTGAATGGGAAGGGGCATGGTCAACTAGAAAGGGGTGGGGCTATGTTCAAAACCACAACTGGAACTTTAATTAAATACCCTGCACTGTGTGCCAAACCATCATTACAAGAGTCCAATCAAGACAAAATGAAGTGTAGAAGAAAAAATATTTCATTGCATTGGCTACATGACAACTTAATTAATATCTAGATGAAAACACAAAGGTTGATTGGCATGAAAGAATAAATTACTTTTTAAATACATTACTGGAATGCCTGTCAAAATCAAGTATAAAAAAAACAAGCAGCACTCAACTCAAACCACTTCTCCTTGCACTGCAGTTCTAATTATAATTTATATTTAGCTTTATAAAATTACCAAGTAACATGCTGAAAGTAGCAATCTCTGTGATACCCCCACTTGTAAAAATGTTTCTTATCCAAAAAGACCTGCTGCCTGACAACAACTATCTACTTGTTTCATGGGGAAGACATGATCAAAGCAAAAAATTAACATCAAACAAGAAACAAGATCAAGATAAATTGCTTAAAGGATTACTGCACAAGTTATGGACTACACATGATAGATTGTCATTCTGTTTAGTTTATGGGTAAAGCCTGCAAAGATGACTGCAAGTCTCCAAGAAATGTAATGAGCTTCTGAAAATACTGTAATGCTGTCCTTTATTACAAATACTGTGATATGCATTTCAGTACCCAAGGCTTATACGTTATCTAGCTATGTAAATATTCTCTGCATGGCAACAACGAAAAGGCCTTCAATGTTGGAAATTCTTTAACAGTATGCTTATTAAAGCTTACTTGCATATTACAATCTCTGACAAGCTTACCTGATGGTCATTAAAGCATTGCTACTTAAACACAGAGCAACGCGGCACTGCAACAACATGCATTTTCTGAATAATAATTAATAATAAGCATAAATCAACAGTATGAAAATATGACAAAAAAACAGAACATTCTGCAAAATCAAGGACAGATGAAAAGCCATGGTCGTACTTGTGGTCTACCTTGGATGGAGGAATACTCTGCACACTTACACTACATAACTGCTACTTGCCTTGCTTGGACACATCCAGAGCCACTACAATGGGGAGTAGGGTGCAACAAGTACGTCACAATTTGAAATGTCTCTGGCTGATGGTGATGGCTCTGACACTCATAGCTCTTAACCTCAGAGCAAGAAATCTGTACAAAGCCATACATAGAAGGGGACACAGGCCCAAAAATAAGGATAATTTTTAAATATTGTTCTTATAAACTTAGAAAGATAATACAATAGTAGTAGGTCTTGCATTAGTATGAATTTTCTGAAGGGTATGAAATCTGAAACTCAAATGTCTGCCATTATTTTCTAACTTCAGTCTTTAATGATTTGCCACTAATTTGCCTAATTTGCCAGAAAACCACAATTTTATGAAAAACAGACCAAAAATGTGATGCAAAAATATAAAATTGCCACACAATACAGCTGGGAACCTGTCAAAGAAGGGACACAGTTTTAATATTAGTACTGTTAACTTGAGCAGCTGACAAAATAAGAGCATCTACATGCATTTCTGAAATAAATGTAATCTATAACTCTGATCATTACAGTTATTTATAATTGTAAACCCTCCACGTTTTCTTCCAAAATTGCTATTTTGCAGAGGGATTATTAGGGGGAGAGTAACATTTTGAGCCAAAATTGGGGACAGTTGAGAGATTTGGATATTCCTAATTCTATAAAGCGATTTATTTGCACGTACCTCTCAACCTCTTAATGCAGGAAATCTGGACAAGGCCAAATATATTACGGGAACATACAAACTGTACAAAATGCTCTTGTATAAACTTAAAACAGCTGACAGAATAACAGGTCTTGCTTTAGCATGCATTTTTCTGAAGGTTATAATGTCTGAAACTCAATGTCTGTCATTGTTTAGTGACTTCATTCCTAAATGATTTGCCAGAAAACCACACATTTTATGAGGAACAAACCAAAAATAAGAAGCAAAAATCTATTAATTCTGCAAAAATCTGGACAGTTGAGAGATATAGTTCAGCCAGGGCTGTCTGAGTTTGCTGCCCTCCCCCCACTCACAAAATCATGGCCAAATGGAGCCTCCCCCCTGCAGCCATTACAATGTCCCATTCCTTGGTCATTTCGCCCCATTTACCATACACACTGTAATGTGCATACTGCTTTACGTCTACGATGATTTGGATTTCACTTAAAAGTTTTATTTTACATTTTACAGCACAAACACCAATAGACATCTGCTAAACAAAGCAATGCAGTCTTACAATGAAAATAGACTTGGCATTAAAACTTTTCTGCCCTTGAAACTCACATTCATTGAAACAGCATTGAAACCCACATTCAAAGAAAATGCATTTTGCCAGTGGCAGATAAAGATTAACTTTGGGCTGTTTTCAAATCATAGGCCCCTTGAACACAAAACATACACATGCTCTTTGATACACCTTCCTGATTGTATTAAATTGTATTCCTTGTACAATACAGTACAGTTGTTGGCATTTTACATTTATTGTTTTGAACATTTTTCCAGTAAACAATGAAACAAAATGCATGCACCAATAATGACAAAACTGCCGAATTCAGAACATTTCCATCATAAAAGTCTACTCAAACTTCTACAGTCCACCAGTATCAGTAAATATGCACAATCTCTGAAGAAGTAAAAGTCATCTAAATAATTTCACATTAAAGAAATCTGTAACTAATGAAGAGGTTGCTGCTAGCAAACAACTTTATATGTCATTGTTTCATCTACAAATAAAGTGCCTGTTGCCCTTTAGGAATAAATTGCCTATGTTGCATTAAAAAAATTATAAGCTACTAATATTGCAATAGGGAATGGATGGCACACTGATAACAGGTTCATAGTTACTAGGTATCTTCTCAAAAAAGGACTGCAGCATCCACCCCCTTTACAACACAATACATTATCAGCAATGCATCTACATACTGTGGGAGTAGAACCCACAGCCTTCTGCATCAAAAGCAAGTACACTACTTGTTGTGCTATTAACAGTGCAAGCCAAATCAGCATAAGCAGCACTAAACTTTTATTCCCCTGCAGCTCTCAGCTCCTTCTAAAATCTACTCGACACTCAGCTGTATCCCTGAACTTTGCAGCACAAGAAATCTAGAAAAAGCCAAAATTTATTGGGGGGGGGGACAAAAGCTCAAATACCAGGGACACATTTTAAACATTGCTTGTATAATGTTGGAAAGTTGCTACAATAAAATGCTATGTTACCA